>NC_056737.1:430050053-430062553 GCF_019279795.1 Protopterus annectens
AGACAACCCCAGTTGTCAAATATGGTGGTATCATCAGCAAGTAGAATGCATACAGTGTTAGGAAATATAAGGCAACATAAAAGGAGAAGAAATGCAGAGAAAAATAATTATGAGAAAAAAAAACAGAAAAAGGCCATCGGAAAAAATAAAAGAAACAAACTGAAGAGAACATATGTTCAGTCACATATAAGCATGTTCAGTCAGATACAGAGATAAAATGTTTTATAAGATCATAAGAGAGCAGAGAGAAGGAAGGAAATCATAGCAAGCAAAATAAGATAGATATTATGAAAAAGTGACTTGGTCTAAAGTAAAAAAAGTCATACGATGTAGTTGATTCTTGAATAGAAGGATGTTTTTAGATTGGCTTATAGATCAGGATGTTGTGGAGTTTTTTAGGATCAATAAGCCCAAGTTGGGGAGGTTTTCTGGCCTCCCCAAAGTTCATAAGAATCTGGATGAACCAGACATTAGGCCTGTAGTAGCCAGTCATGGCAACAAGACTGAGTCTTTGGCTATCTATGCTGATACATTTTTGCAAATGTTAGTTTTTCAAGCTATTTCTTATGTGAAATATTCTTTTGAGTTTAAAGAATTTATAATAAAGGTGGGAATGGAAGATACCATGTGGTTCATAATACCAGATGTTGCATCCCTGTATACGGTGATACCTAATGAGGTGGGTCTAGAAATGGTTAACAGAGAATTGCGGTCTTCAGGTCTTTTTAGCAGTAAGCAGGTCAGGTTATTTACAGACATTTTAGATGTTATTTTAAAATATACTTTTTTTTCAGTTTGGTAATGAAATATTTAGGCAATCGAATTATGTGGTTATGGGGGCAGTGATGACCCCAAGTTATGCTAAAATGTTTATGATGGGTTGAGAAAAGGAATTTATTTTTAAATCTGATTTTTTAAACATATAGTGATCTATAAATATTTTATTGATGATTTGTTTTTCAATATGGAATGGTTCTGAAAGTGCACTTGTTGGTTTTATGAAGTAATTAAACAAAGCAACTGATTATTTGCAGTTTACTTACAAATATGATAGAACAACTATTAATTGTCTGGGTCCAGTAGTTTATAAGTCTGTCAACAATTTAAAAGTGAGGATTTTTAAGAAAAATGCTCAAAGTAACAGTTACCTTCATTTTAATAGTATGTGTAATTTGAGTCTGAAGAAAAATATTGTGAAAGGCCAGTTTTGAAGAGTTAGTAAATTGACAAATGATTTGGAATATTTTGATAAGGAATGTAAAAGTTTGAAAGTTAGGTTTTATGAAAGAGGCTATCCCAAGGAAATGGTAGATAGGTTAATGATGGAAGTAAAAGATGAAAGTATTTATAATTGCTTGAATGCTTATGGTAATGATGTTAAGACTGCTGATGTAAAAAAAGATTCTTCCTTGGCCTCTTTGTTAGAAGAGTCTATCGATGAAAACAATATTAGGAAAATAGTGAAAAATAACTGGAGGTTTTTGATGAATTTTCAGGAATTAAGAAGTATTAGTTAGTATTAGATAGTTCAGGTGCGGTGGTGCAGCGGTAGTGTTGTTGCCTCACAGCAAGAGGTTCTCCCGTTCCATTCTCGGCTGGAGTGCGGAGAGTGCCTTCTGTGTGGAGTCTGCATGTCCTCCCCATGGTTGGGTGGCGTTCGAAAGACATGCGTAAATGGGCGTGCCTTCGTTGAAGCTTGGACATCGAGCTGGCACCTTGGCGTTTGTGAAAAATCTACTGCCAATCATTAGCAGACCGGACTTCCGCTGTGGCGACCCCTAACCGGGAAAAGCCGAAAGACAAACAACAACAACAACAACATAGGGGATAGTTCAGTGTTTGTGTCTAAAATGGGTAAAACCCTAAATGAACATTTTTATAAAAGCAAATTTGGGAATAAAATGGAATTGGGGCAGAACAAGGGGATGTATAAATGTGATAATTGTAATTTTTGTTAATTTATTAAAGAAGGTGATAGGGTATGGCTCACAGCTATGGATTATGAAATAAAAATATTCAATAAATATAATTGTAAATCTAAATATGATGTATATATTGCCTTATGTGAGTTGTGCACTGCATTTTATGTTGGCAGAACTATTAGAGATTGTTACATGAAGGTTTATGAACATGTATGAGCAATAGAAAAAACGTGATTTAAGTAATGCATTAGTGAAACATGTTAATCAGAAGCATTCTAATAAAGTGAATAAAGTGTTATTTACGTTTTTATAGATCAAGTTTATGATTAAGATTTTAGACTGGATGCCAATGAAGAATTAGATTGGAAGGAGTATTGTTGGCAAGTAAGAAAAGAACATGAGGACTGCCTAGGTTCACATGGGTGGGGCAACAGAAATAAAGAAGGAGAGGTCATTCTAGACTTCTGTCTAGCAAATGGCTTGATGGTGGCCAACACATGGCTCATCAAGAGAAACAGTCACAAGATCAAATACAACAGTGGTCAACATGCAGTTCAGGAAGACTGCCTCCTAGTAAGACAAGGGCATTTAGGTAGCATCAGCAATTTCATCCCTGATAAAACAGTCATCAAACAACATAAACCACTGTTGGCCGCAATGAGCTGTGAGCAAAAGGGTGAAGACCTGGCAGTTGACTAGAGTGAAAGCACACAATTTCAAGGAAATAGTTAAGGCTCTTGTACCTTAAGAAGAAGAGGAAATACATGGAGTTTAAGAAGAATGGCAGTGCCTCAAAAACAGCATGTGTGAGGTCTATAGAACAGATATGTGGTGAGCTAAGTATCAAATAGAGTACATAAGGAAAGCTGGTGGCAGAATTTATAATCAAAGGTCAAAGCTAGAACTGGAGGGGCTGCAGCCAACTGAAATAGAGTATCAGGGGTAGTATGTGACAAAAGAATGCCAAAGGAGTTGAGAACTAAGGTGTACAAAAATAATGGTGTGACCAGTACCATTGTATGGTACAGAAACCTGGACAGTAAAAACAGAGCAATTGACGGAGTTAGAGGCAGTAAAGCTGAACTGCCAGAGATGGGTAGTAGGATGCACACAATGGAACAGATGAAGAAATAAGGACATAAGAGCAAAAGCATAAGTGGCTGCAATTGCACAGAAGTTCAAAGAAAACAGATTATGGTGGTTCAGGCACATGTGCAGGAAACCATAAGACAGTCTGGTGAAGAAGATCTGGGACAGACAAGAAGAAAGCAAGAGTAAACAGGGGCACCCAGAAAAGAGATGGATGGATTATGCAAGAGAAGACCTGCGACAGTTAGGCATGACTATAAAAGAACTTAGGAGAGTGGCATTGAATCAAGAGAGATGGCGACAGTTGATTTGACACCCCAACCCCATGTAGAAAATGGACAAAAAGGAATTGATGATGATGATGATAATGTAACCAACTGATAGGCAAACTGCAAGTCACTCTCTGCCCCTCTTGTTTTTTCCAAATGAAGTACAAATGGTAAATCCCTGTTCAACCAGGATGCACTGCATGCCTTGAAGTATACGAAGATAATATGTCTCTGGGTGGATTAAACTGCTTAAGAGGGAAAGGAAACCATGCAGCTAATGAAGTGGTAAATTGGGGTGGCTCTCAGGGAAAGATCAGGGTGATTTGTTCTCTAGTCAGTGTTGTATTATTGGCCCATGGTTACTAATCCAGATACTGCCACTGCCATACATACCACTCATCTTCTTAAAGGAAGAAATCTGGACAAAGCCATAAATAATAGGGGGACAAAGGCCCAAAGGCAGGGGCACATTTTAAACATTGCTCTTACAAACTGGTGAAGTTGATAGAGTTGCAGGTTTCATATTAGCATGAATTTTCAGAAGGGTATGAAGTCTGAAACTCAAATGTCTCTCATTTTTCTGACATCAACCCTCAATGTTTTGCCAATGATTTGCCATAAAACCACAATTGTATGAGAAGCAGACCAAAAATATGAGGCAAAAATCAGGACATTCTGCAAAAATCTGTACAGTTGAGAGGTATGCTGCTATGGGAAAATAGTTTGTGGAGTTAGGTGGTAGAGAGCTTTTTTCTTCTTTTAGGTAGGGAAATTGTAGACTCGTCTGCTTCTCTTTCTTTTGCTTATTCTGATACCTTGTCTGTATAAGACAGCTCTTTCTGATGAGCAGTAATTCCCACCTTATAAATGCATGGCCAAATATTAATATCTGGACTGGAGAAGTGGACAATTAACTTCAAATCCACTATGCAAGACAAGGTAATTAATGGCAAAACCAGGAGTGGCAAGGGTTGATAACCACTACCTACAGTAGATGCCTTAAGACTATAATGAAAGAACTTTAAGAGATGGTGAAGGGTAGTTGGCTGGCTTCTAATGTTGTGGCTGCTGGGGCAGCAAATGAAGGTAGTATAAATCTTTGTGCTAAATTTTTTAGCACTGGCTGTTGTGGGCCGGTGATCAACTTGCTACTTTCAGTTTCCCTAACATGGACTGAGGGTAGTTCAGACTGTCTGTACTTTGCAGATTTCATTGTGATGGTTATATGGGAGGAAAGTGCAGGCAAGGAATAGTTGAGCCTCCTGCAGGTAAGGAGTTAGGGTCTATTAGGGTTAAGGTTTTCCTTATATGCTGACTATATAAGGGAACATGGCGGCTCTCAAATGTCTCTGATTTCATAGAATGTCTTTGACTTTACCTTATATGTTTTCCCCATCCCTCACAGATGTTTGTTTTTCTAGTAAATTACTGAATATTATAGTCAGTCAACAATTTTAAGCACTAGTTTTGTACTTCTTCACTTTCTAAGTGAATTAGAGTAAGGTTTTCCTTATATGATAACTATATAAGGGATAATGGCAGCTCTCAAATGTCTCTGATTTCACAGAATGTCTTTGCCTTTGCGTTGTATATTTTCCCTATCCATCACAAATTTTTGCTTTAATAGGACATTACTGAAGATTACAGTCAGTCAACAATTTTAAGCATTAGTTTAGTACTTCTTCACTTTCTAAGTGAATCAGAGCAACATTTAAAAATTGTTTCTGAATTTGGGACTTTGTCCCCAAAATTACTTTTGGCTTTCTCTCTGATTCTTGAGAAAAGAAGGTGAGAGCTGCTATATAACAGATGCCACTGAATTTCTGGGAATTATTCTGATGCTATAAAGCATAACTAATGAAAGTGAGAATGAATAAGCAGGGCAATATTCATTGGGAAAGATGTAAGCTTCCCATTAATGTTAGCCTGTGTCCCACCTAAGAAAAAATGGAGAGTTACTATGCAAGTAGTGTATTTGGTAAGCAACTGCAAACTAAGTGGGCTGAGAAATTATCAAACCTTTTATTCACTTTCCTTAAAGGTGTTTTGATCTCTGTTACTTTGGCCATTGTGGTGCACATAGCTGCCTTTGAAACTGCTACTACTTGGAGAAAGAGAAAAACAGAAATATGTACTTTTAAGTGTATTTTGCTTTTCTATCAAGTTACAGCGAGGGGCTGCCCTTGCAAAGATTGTTTTATTTATTTGTATTTCACCTTTTTTTTTCAACTTTTGAGCTGTGGGGTATATTTGTATCGCATTTCTCCTTTTTTTTTCCCTTTTTCATAGAATTATATCTCACTATTTTGAGGTACTGACAGATTTTTCAAAACATTCTGCCACGCTTTAGAGTTTGAGGAGATGTGTTTGAGTAAATATAATGGAAGCTGCTGATGGTCATTTTATGTGATGAAAGGCCATGCTGCAAGATCAGAAGTGTTTCTTTTTTTTTAAGTTGATAGAGCATGAAAATTCAGTCAGGATACGTCACAGTAGTTCTTTAAGATAAATCTATCAACAGAAAAAAAATGACTGAGTGGGTGGGTGTAGGTTCAGGAGTGAATTGATAGCCCAGCACCATGTGGATTTGTGAAGGAGTACCGAGGGAAAAAAATTAGAACACATCTGGAATGTAACTGGAAAGAAAACTGCATTCACTGACTCATCACCTTCTGATCAATGTAATATTAAGAGAAATGGAAGAATCTTACAAGTCTGTGGGCAGGGATGATTGTCCTCCCAAAACATGCAACCTGAGGGGGTAAGCAGAACTGATAGTTGCCTTCAGACAGGCCATCATAATGTTTGCATAGTGAACAGTACTTATTTTTAAGTAAAAGAAAAAAAAAGATGTCCGTTCCCCAGTATACACATCTGTGGTTTAAGCAGTTGATAGTTGCCCTTATATGGCTCCTTGCAACATCTGGAAAGCAAGCAGTACTTACTCTGAGAAATACTTTATTATAAATAAAAAAGAAGGTACCCCACTCGGCAACACATACATCCTGGAATTTAAGCTCATTTGACAGTTACCTCAGATGACTCACCTCCCCATTTCCACAGCACATAATGAGCCTCATTAAGAAAACATTGGTGCATTACAGTAAGTAAATTTGCATGTCCAGTGGCGATGCAAGGTGTGTGATTCAAAACACCCAGCTACATGATGTGGCTATCCCAAATAATGTGGTTAGCTACACTATATGCTAATGACTGTATAATGAGGTGCAATGTATGGTAATGAGACAAAACAAGATGGCAGACTGTTTCAAAAACATGTAAATGCTGTGCAATGAAGCTGAACCCGCTTTAGATTTGAGCACAACTGTATGCCCATATTCAAACAGAGTAAATTGCAGAATTATGTTAGGGGTTGCTGCAGCCATAGTAAATGTGTACTGGCAAGAGGCTCTCATTGCAGTTGCATTGCCTGGCAGTCTGCGATTTCATCCCCTGAGGAGCAGACTCATTTGATTGTGCTTAACATTTCATGCCCTCCAAAACACTGACATAGAGAATTAATACCATGTTGACAGGGATATTATACAATAAATCTTGGAAGTGTATTGGCCTGGTCTGTAGCCACATGGGAGTCATGGAGTATGTATCCCAGAGAATACCAAGATAGGAGTGGATTTATATATATTAGCTACAAGGACCTTTACGTGACCTACTGGGGACACAGTGGGGCATCTCAGGCAACTGCCTTGAGAATACTCCATCAGTTCCTCAATGCCATTCTGCATTGTGTGCAGGGAGTACATGTGGTTCCCATATACCCCAAAGGAGAGAGACAACACCATGTGGGACTTTTATAATATATTCTGTTTCCCTGAAGTACTGGAGGCCATAGATTGTAATAGTAACAATAGTAACAATAGTAATAATAGTAATAGCATTATTATTATTATTATTATTATTATTATTATTATTATTATTATTATTTATTTAATAATAATTAGTACTCACTTCTAAACCAGGTAGGCCCACTGGACACAGTTCCTTTTCAAGTGCAATCCAGGATCAACGTCTGGTTAAATGACTTGCTCAGTTTAATACAGTAGGCAAATGAGTGCTGATAGAATCAAACCCAGTAACATAGGAACCACATATCACAGCCTTAACTCTCTGTACTAACTGCCTCACTGAAATCAAGACTCCACCTTGTGAACTGGAAAGAGGTAGGTGACCTGCAAAGGGTATCAATCCATCAAATGCCAGTGGGTCTGTAATGCAGAGGGTATCTACAATGTGTTGACAGGCCACCCAAGCAGTTTTCATTAGAACCACATAATTCATCCATGTGACTTGTATCAATGGTTTCTTGAGGTGACTTCCCACAGGAGCATTTTGTTGGTGATCTTGGATATGCCCTGGAACCCACCAGACATTCCACAATCAAAAAGACTAGGGCTACAACCATGCACTATCACAAACCAAAAACATTATAGTGTGTATGCGTCTGGGCTGCTGAAGGCATGCTTTTCCTGTCTGGATTAATCCAGTGGTACCCTGCAGTATGACTTTGCCATATGTGCAGAAATACTGACTATGCAATATTACACAATATTATACTTAGGAGGGGGGGGGGCAGCAAGCAAGTAAGGTACCCCCAGTAATAGTCATGTTAATATAAGTTAGGACACAGCTTGCAACAAAAAGGTTAAGTAGATTTTACAAGGTCCGGGGGGTGGGTATAAACTCAGGCAAGTCCACACACACACACACACACACACACACACACACACACACACACACACACACACACACACACACACACACACACACACACAAAAGGTGAGTTGCCCAATTAACACCTGTGAAATGAGAAAAAGTAATTCTGACTCCAAATTATGCCACCAAGTCGCTGTGATTTAGAATCTTTACACGGAAGTGCCTGTATAGATATTTCTGTACACTAAACAAACTTAATAAAATGTTCCCTCAAACTCAGGGGCAATGTTGGAGGTGTGAGTCAAAGGAAAAAAGTACATGGGAGCATATCTTTTTGGACTGCTAAAAAGTACATCAATTTAAGCAAGATTTGGAGGTCATGCTAGAAGGCCTAGGGGGAGAGAGGCTGTTTTTTACCAGGGGAATACTGTTAAGTTGGAGCAAGAGGGACACTTGTTATACTAATTATGGCAAAAAAGACAATTACCAAAAAATGGAGAATGAAAGATAGCGCCAGTACTGCTGATATCAGAAAATTATTAGAGAAGATCAAAGCTCTCGAGTACAAAAGCCTGTGTCAAGGAAAGAATGAATGCTTGAATAGAAAATAGAGCATTTGGGAAAAGTATATGCAGGGTGGGAGTTGAGTTCTGTGATGTGGGGACCTTTTTATAACTTTGGCTACCTTGAATGTTGTTACACCTCTGATACAGAGGTATAAAATCAGCAGAAAAGACAGGGTGATAGAATATGCTGATTCCTGGAATGAGTGCCTTAGAAGTTGCTGTTACTGGTTTGGTATTTATTATGAAAGGGTTAAGACATGCACAGTAGTTCTCTGCATGGCTACTTCCAACTAATGTTTTTTTTTTTTTTTTTTCTTTTTAAGTTAAATGTTTGTAATAATCTCTTTTCTACATGCTGTGCAATAAAGAATGCATGAATTAAACAAAATAAATACTTAGGAACCAGGTAAAGCAGGGTGGCCTCTTGTAGAGCCAGTGGCTCCCAGCACAACAGGTAGTGGAAGCTGAGACAGATGAGGAGTCAGAGGAGGAGGAGTCAGCAGCAGGGGGTAATCATGCCATACAAAGGAAGTCACAGCATGTCAGGGCACTAGCAAATAGACAGTGGATTGCACACAGCATTACATAGCTTAACAGCATAACTATACATGAGTTAAATAGATACATTGCAGTAAAAATGCAAGCAAAAACATCAGGATGGCTTAATCATGCATAAGCTGGTTATTCCATGGATCAACAAAGGTAACAGTGTACAAAGGGCAGGTCACAGTTATTTGCACAGGTAGAGAAGGGAGGACAAGAGTGCATGTCTTTCACATTAAAGTGTGTGTGAGTACTGAGGTGTATAAAATGAAAAAGTACCTTTAGGTGAAATGTCAGAACCAATATGGGGGGAGTTTAATGTCAAGTAGGGCCAAGGCAGGTGAATATGTTGGATGTTCTGGTGGCCTTGATGCCATATGTGTGTGTCTGCAGGGACACAGCCTCAAGAGTTGATGCAACACTGTGGCTCAGTCAAATGGACAGGCCCAGGGCATGCATGACAGAGGGTGCAGCTTCCCATGCATGCTCCTGTCCACAAGAGCTGGCTCTTACCAGATGTTGCACTGGGTGTACCACAAGCCTGGACAGATGGTGGTATGCTATGGAATCTTGATCAATGTCTGCTGTGAGATGTGCCAATGTGATGATGACCACAACCATGGGGGCAACTTCTCCTGGGACTAGACACCTCCACAATATATGTTGCAGGATCTTGCATATCCACAATCATGTTGGCTAGCATCTATGGATGTAGCAAATGTCTGACTGTGAAGGATGTCCATTCACCCCTTCCAGATGTCCCAGAAAAGATACTGCATGATCCAGTGCGTGATTCAGTCTATGCAAGAAAGTGCACATATGAGACATGCACTCATACAGGTCAGCATGCAGAGGTATCACCATCACTACCTCTGTCGTGGCTGTGGTGGCACTAGCCTGTGCCTTCACAATGGCCCTGCATATGCATTGGTTGAAATCAACTTAGAACACAGCATGTTCCAAATCTCTCGCAAAGTATTGCATATTTAATTGTGACACTTATCTGTACCCATTGGTGGCTATTTGAAGGCTAAAAGCAGAACTGAACAATTGTGTCTGTATATACACAAAAAGTGAATGCTGTCTTTTCACAAGTAAGCAGTTTATGGCTGGGATTCATAGACTGTGCATTTGCTCAGAGCCTATACAGTTTTGTGATGATGCATGCCAGTGATGACAGTAATAATATATCCAGATGGAGACATGCAATACAGTTGATAGCACAGCTGTGGTCAAAGGGAGTAGGTGAGTAGCTCAGTAAATATGTGGTGAGACCAATCTGTGCAGCGATGCATCTGCACAGAAGACTAATCGAGTATAGTAACAAAGCCTTATTTTATATATAAGTAAGTGTGGCAGACAGCTGCTCCATTGTGTAGTCTTCCCGATAAAGAGCTATATGCATATATAATTGCTAGCTAACATCCTGTGGTACATAACACAGAGTTGCACCAAGTGGCAGTAAAAATAAAAGCATTGACATGCTATGTAATGCACCTTGTGGTAGAACAGGAGAAAGCAGCACTCCACATATATAGTCACAGTGCATCTACAATGTGTTGGGGGCCCACAAACATGGACATCTTTATGCTGTATAAATAAGTTGGAAAATTAGTGCATTCAAAAGTAGGAAATGGAGAGGTTAGGAAGCAGAAGGAGAGACAAAAGGAAGATATATAAGACTGTGCAGGACAGGGAGATGCAGGGTAACTTTTTGTGAAGATACAGCCTCCATTTTCTTAGACTGAAATGTGCATGAGGAAAAAAGTGACAGGAAAAACAGGAGAAGGAAAGACACAGACACATATGACACACAACACATGTACACTAGGATAGGGAGAAACATGAAAGATACAGACATACAGAGGGTGGATAAACAGTGATGGGGAGGAATGGACAACTCACAAGGTACACAATAGGAAGGAAATGCCCTAGGCTGGGGATGGAGTGGAGTATGGATAGCATGTACTAAGCTACCTGGCTCAGAGGAGAAATACATTGATCCATCACCAGCAGGTGAATCACCATGGCTAGTAGTACACAAATTTCCCTACTGTGGTGGCCATATGAGAGTTGCCAGGTGGATAAGTGAATCTTCTATCCACACCAGAAGACATTCCATGCAGCCAAGACATGTACCCAGTACCCTGTCAACTGCAGACTATAGCTACAAATTGGTAGTGCAGGCACTGGGACCAGGTTAACTGCCAGAAGGCACCTTCCATCAGCCCACTCCCATCCCCCTCTCCTTCCTCAGCTACAGTCTCAGCAGATGCAGGCGGTGGATAAGGTTTGTTCTCCATCTCTTTTTCTTCTGGGCCTCTACAGTGAACACAAAATTGGAAGGGTGCCAGAAGTATATTAGGCCAGTATGTGTAAGGGGTATATACCTCCAGATGACATACATCGGTAACACCAGCCCTGCTTTGCTGCCAGTCTGAGCAGACTCCTGTGATGGCTCACATGATTTGCATCTTTTTCTGCCTGTGCTAAGCAGTGAACTGTGATAAACTGAGGAAAATTTAGCCACATGTTATTTATACCACCCATTCCCCCATACTTATGTATTTTACCCTGCTGTTCAGTATCCAGCCAAGTGCTGGCCCCTTTTTGTAAGTATATAAACTTACACAATGATATTACCCTGGAAAACTGTGACAGAGTGGTTAGATGACAATCACCACACATATGACCCACATATATCACCCCAATGTGCATACTGATCATATCACATGCAGACCTGCAGGTAGCAGGAACACATCCACACAGGCCGCTGACATTACTCTTTATCACCATCAAGTCCACTCATAATACTGCATCATTGGGCCTCACCATAAACAGCAATGGCATATAATAGACAGGCCTGCAAGTATCAGGAGCTTATCTTTAAAGGACACTGGCAACACTGCCCCCCCCCAAAAAAAAAATGTACAAGTTTGACACACAGTACTAGCTGGATCAATGCTGCCTAACCTCTGCCTTCCAGTGATGGAGACATCACAGCTCATCATAAAAGTGCCTGACCTGTTCACCTCACCTGGCAATTCGCATGAATCTGGTCAGAACTCATAACATACATCAATGTTCCAGAATGGCTCACCATAAGGCCCCACCAGCTGCTCCCTAAACTGGTTATGAATGATCTTCAGCATGATGTTAAGACTCCTTCATGCCTCAGGCAGGTGCTCTCCAATGGGCAATAGCAGAAGCAGAAACAGTCACTGCCTTGCATCTGTACAAATCAGCAGACAATGAGTTAACCCCTATGATGTGATTTCTGAATCACAAGAAGCACAACCTGTTATTATTCATTTGCAACACACACATACCCATCTTCATGAGCCCATTTCTATTATATCCCTAATGTGCGCCTCATAAACAAGCTACAGTCTTTGGCCATTCTGCAGAAAAGTACAATTGGGTGATTCATAGATTAT
>NC_056737.1:430067553-430125053 GCF_019279795.1 Protopterus annectens
TAATTGTTCCTGATCATGTGACTATTTTAGAAGTGGATATAAGGTGTGTGTTTTTGTGTTAAGAGTTACACCTGACGAAGCATTTGTGAAAGCGCTAGTGTGAGCAATAAAGTGGTACTACTAGTTTAATTCCTGGTACTTTTTATTTTCTACAAAGTGACACTGGAATCTTGCCTCAGCAGCCTTTTTTGAAGTAATTTAACAGTTAGATTAACAGAGGTAATTATAACAGTAACATACATGCTGAAAGTAGGCTGATAGTATCCCACCGCTTATTTGTCTTCATAGGAACATCAAAAGTACAGCAAAGATGACAGAGCATGTATGTTTATATTGTGCATCGGGTGTTGCACGAACACCCTTAGCATGAAAGCCACATCACAAATGTATCCCCTCTAATTTTGTTCACTGTGGTGTTTCTATGCTGTGTATTCAAAAAGCAGAATGATGCAGTGATGACTCATGTAGAAGGTGGGGCAAGACACAAGGCTAATGCTGGCACCTATGTTGGGGTCAGTGATGATGATACGAAACGACTTATACCAGAGTCATAATCAGATGACACAGTCTAGGTGTCATGCACTCATTGTACAGGCTGATCATATAGCTACTCCCACAGATGTAACCATGGCTACACACTTGTAATACTGAATGCAAGCCTGATCCCACAATCTCTCTCTCTCTCTCTCTCTCTCTATATATATATATATATATATATATATATATATATCCTGTTATCATATCAATGTCCAAAGCATTGAAAACAAAATGGGCAAAATTACTGTTTTAATAACTCTTCACAACCCAGACCTCCTAGCAATTACAGAGACATGGGCTGAAACCAGATTACTTCTCCCTCCACCATCTTATTCCCAGGTACAGCTACTTTTTAGACTGTACAGCAAGCATATTAAAGGAGGGGAACCCTTCTGCACAAATATCATCTCAAACTAAAGCTTATTATGCAAGCCTCACCTACTTCAAAAATTCAGCCAAAATGGCTACTAGCAGAATTTTTTTACCTGACAGTAATAATATCCATATAGCTGTGATGTATCTCTCCCCTTCCTTCTCTCTAGAGAAATTTAAACATGCTATTCAAGCAATCTTACACGGCATGAACCACAATAAAAACTTTATAATTCTAGAGACTTTTATATCAGTCTACTAAAACCCATTAATCTTGTACAACAACTTACACAACTAGTCAGTCACCCCACCAACTCAGCCTTAGAACCTCAAACCACTCCTTAATTAATCTTGTCATCTCCAGCAGTCCCAAAACTAGCTCCAACATTACAATTCACTCTCCCTCAGTAAGTGATAATTGCCCCATCAACTTTTTCATCCTGTGCCTAGCTTCCAAAACTGATGCCAATGATTCCCATGGCTAGATCATGGTCAAATGGGTCCCTATGTATAATAATGGATTACAGACCCCCACCCCAAATACAAATATCCCTTATTCATCCATTTCAAACCAGTTAATATGAAACAGTGTTCAAATCTGTCAACATCCATAGTATTTTCTCCTTTACAAAGATTACAAAGATTTATTAATTATTTAGTAACTAGCTAAATGGGCTGGTCAGATGACCCTTTTTTAGCCATTACCATTTAGCAAAGCAAAATTAAATACAATACCAGGAAGTCTGAACATCAAGAAAGAAAGAAAGAAATACAGATATGCAAAATTCTAGTATATTCCACAAATCAATGAGTCATAAATAAGGCAAAGTACTTAACCATATACGCAAATAATAAATATAAAGAATCATAATAGATAGTTTAATTCAGTTTCACATGTCCATTAGAAAATTGCAGAGCAGTACATACTGAAAAACACATATCAATTGAAGTAAAGATGACAGTAATACACTAGACAGCATGCAAAGACACGCACATTGCCGGTAGTAGTTGTTTAGATTTAATTTAAGGATTTCATTTTAATTCTCCAACAAAAACATTGAGGACCATTTGTTACACAAATGATAAAGAAAAGTTCTCACAAAGAAAACAGTCTTAGAAGGAGCAACAGAAAACTGCTATTCCCTTTAAAATCTCATTTAGTGAAAATGCACTAGACAAGCCATTAAACTAAGAGAGTTAGTTTCTAATTTAATTTCCTGCCTGTCTGCATGCCTTGAACATGGAAAGGAAAAAGGTTTTGACTTCTGTTTTTTTTTTTGTGGTCACGTTCTTTGCACAGTACTAAACATAGAAGGCGTTGCAGAATATATAGGCTCACCAACTTTCTTTTCATGAAACTTTTGTACTTGTACTATTTATACTTGAATTCTGGATCAAACAAAATGTGTAAAGTAATTGAAAAAAATGGAAAAAAATGTGTAAAGCACTTGCAACTTGCATGCTTAACCTAACCCTGCACCTAACATCGTATCTTACAAAATCCCTTTCTGTTAACATTACCACTACACAAGACAGGATCAGACACACAGTACATACACCAATACACACATTATACTAAATATATCCCTTTACCTTATGCTAACTTCAAATTAAACCCATAACACTCACACACATAAACACACACACACACACACACACACACACACACACACACACACACACATTCTAATTAAATAAAAAACAAAATCTCTCCCCTACTCCATCCCTTACTCTGACCCTAACAATCACATATACATTTGACAAAATTACCACCCCCTAAATAAACCTGCATTTGACATAATTACTATAAACCACATAAAACATACACATTCCTCAAAATCAATCATTTTAGTAACGGACTTTACATACCTCTGACATAGCCTTTTGACCAAAACTGGCTAGCAAAATTGTTACACATCCATATAAATATATGCATACGCACAGATTTATATTTCTATATCTATACCTATATATATATATATATATATATATATATATATATATATACATACATACATACACATACAAAACAAATGAAAAAGTGTGATTCAAAGATGTAACAAACACACACACACACACACACACACATACACACACACACACACACACACACACACACACACACACACACACACACTATTAAACTATTAAATATTTGATGGGGGCAGGACAGCTAACAGAACCATCATACCTAGCTTTGAACACATTTGCCTTTCTGGAAGTACAGTTATATGTAATTTGTACAGTACCACCCTATATATTTAAACGATTAATGTCTGTAAGCTCTAAGAATTAAGCCCCCAGCCACTCCCAGTAAAGAAAAACAAATTAATTTTCCAGAAAGTACAAATGAGCTAAATTAGATGAAACCATCTTCTTGTTCTTTCTGTTTTGTAATATTCAAACTAGGTGTCATGAGCAAACTTACACTATGCATTTTAAACATACTACCAACCTGGAAACAAGCAGACAGAAGCATGGGAGCAATTAAATATTGTCCTGTTCCCACAATTTACATCTCAACATAACTGTGTAGTCCAGGTCCTGAGTTAGCAGTACTAACTAGCAGGTAATACCACACTTGCTGCAGAAATGAAATAGGCATGATAGATAAAGACATTATTGAGAGATCTACTGACTTTTATTAGAACAAGACTTGTTTGTTTGTGTCTTTCGGCTTTTCCCGGTTAGGGGTCGCCACAGCGGAACTCCGGTCCGCTAATGATTGGCAGTAGATTTTTATGTGCTGTCTTGTCGAGCCTAACGCACAACCTTCAACAAAGGAACGCCCATTCACACATGTCGCCACACAGAAGACACTCTAACTGAGAATTGAACGGGCAACTTCTAACTGTGAGGCGACAATGCTACCGCAGCACCACCACCGCAGTTCTTCAAAATTATTCAAGCTTTCATCCATCAAACCCGATTTATTCATATTTCACCAACATATTTTCCCCCACTTTGTACACTAAAAGAACTTTAAAACAATGTGGGAAACATAACATTACTCCTAGAGAGTGTACTTTGCTTTGATTTTAAAAACTATCATCTTATCTTTGAAAACTGCAGTTTGTTTCATTCAGTACTCAGAGGGTGGGTGAAGGACTGATACTTAACTTCAGTACAGATGTATGCCCATATATTGTCTTTCCCCTCTCATTTCCTTACTCACCTCATAAAAAATCTAGAACTTATATAGTGATAATAAACTTTGGTTTCAAGGAATACCTATTGCCAATCCAAGATGTAATAGAACTATTTGAAAACCAGTCAGTCAGTCAGTCAGTATGTAGTTAACTCATCATTTCTGATTTTTAATTGTGGAAGTCCATGAAATCAACCCATTCAGCATGCAGTAAAGTAATTTCTGAAAAAAATTAAACAGCTAAAGTCCTTGGGAATACAAAGCCATGCAAAAAATGCTTACATGACTAAGGCAGGACAGTGTTGCTAATAAAATAAAGTCTGATAAAATTACTGTGCAGTTGACATTTCAGACAGTCATTGGCATTTTGCAATGTAACTCTGGACTCAGCCTGCAAATGGTCAGAGTTGATTAGTGCTCTATCCCGTAAACAAGATTAATTAAATAAATAAACGTATGTTACCGATGGTGAAGGACACAATTCTGGCTAGCACTAAGAAACATAATATGCCAGAGTACCCAGAGAAAATGCACACTAAATCTGGCCCTGCCTTACTATACAATAAAAACTTCATTCTATCCAATCAATGCTAAGCAATAAGTGAACTGTTTCTTTGGACTGCAGGTAGGATATCTAGAATGTGTCACTTTCACAGTATGTGAAAGGGGAACGGGGTCGAGGGGGACAAGGATTAAAGTTAAATAACAAAAAGTGAACGAGCAAAGTAAGATTCCATTAAAAGACAAGTCTTCAAAATGAAAGAAAGCTGTGGAAATCTGTTTCTTTCTTTTTAAGTTAAAGCAAAAATAAAAAGGTTAGGGAAAAAAATCTCACTGCCTGCATTTGGAAAATGCCAAAGGTGCTTCTCAGAACAGCAGGTCAACCAGACAGCAAAAGAGAAAGCCAAGTTAACTAATATAGAGAAGGCAGTCTCAAAGATATTCGAAGAGAAATACAGGCAAAGACATCAAGATATGGAAAATTTCACAATAAAAATGTATATCACGAAGATGTAATGTGGAAAAGCAGATTAGTAAAGCAGAAGTTAAAGAAATAGAAGTTGCAGTTATGGAGTGCCTGCAAAGTGAAGGATTTAATGTAGAAGGTCTAACACAGACTACATCACAGCATGATGGAGTGAGTCCCCAGAATAAGGAAAAGCAAGAAGATCAGGAGATGTGTGAAGAAGAAATATGGACATGGGAAAGGAAAAGAGATTTAATATGATATAATATTTATGCAAAGGAGAAAGCAAAACTAACCAATACAAAAAGAGCAGCACCAAAGATATTTGAAGAGAAATACAGGCAGAGGAATCCAGTTATGGAAAACTTTACAATACAAAAAATAAGAAGACTAAGAGGAAAAGTAGAAAAAAAAGATTAGTAATGGAAAAGTCAAAGAAATAGAAACTGAGGTTATGGAGCAGCTGCAAAGAGAAGGATTCAGTGTAGAAAATCAAATGCAGAAAGCACCACAGCAGGATAGAGCAATATGGCTGGTGACTTCAAATCAAAGGGGGGCTGCAGGAAACAGCTAAATGGGTGTGGCCAATGAGAATGGGTGTGGCCAACTAAAAGGGGTGGAGCAATGCTCAAAACCACAAAAACTGGGATTTTAATTAAATACGCTGCCCTGGGTGCCAAACTGTCATTATGAGAGTCCAATCAAGACAAAATGAAGTGTAGAAGAAAAAAAAATATTTCAGTGCATTGGCTACATGACAACTTACTTAATATCTAGATGGAAAAAAAAGGTTGTGAGGCATGAAAAAATAAATTACTTTTTAAATACATTACTGGAATGCCGGTCAAAATCAAGTATAAAAAAACAAGCAGCACTCAACTCAAACCACGTCTCCTTGCATTGAAGTTCTACTTATAATTTATATTCAGCTTTATAAAAGTACCAAATAACATGCTGAAAATAGCAATCTCTGTGATACCCCCACTTGTAAAAATGTTTTTTATCCAAAAAAGACCTGCTGCCTGAGCCTGACAACAACTATTTACTTGTTTCATGGGGAAAACATTATCAAAGTAAAAAAATGAACAGCAAACAAGAAACAAGCTCAAGATAAATTGCTTAAAGGATTACTGCACAGGTTATGAACCACGCATGATAGATTGGCATTCTGTTTAGTTTACGGGTAAAGCCTACAAAGATGACTGCAAGTCTCCAACAAATGTAATGAGCTTCTGAAAATACTGTAATCTTGTCCTTTATTACAAATACTGTCATATGCATTTCAATACCTAAGGCTTATATGCTATCTAGTTATGTAAGTATTCTCTGCATGGCAACAGATAAAGGCTTTCAATGTTGGTAATTCTTTAACAGTATGCTTATTAAAGCTTACTTGCATCTTACAGTCTCAGACAAGCTTACCTGATGGCCATTAAAGAATTGCTACTTAAACACAGAGCAACAGGGACTGCAACAACATGCATTTTCTGAATAATAAGAAGTATAACTCAACAGTATACAAATTTGACAGAAAACCAGAACATTCTACAAAATCAAGGACAGATGAAAAGCCACCTTGGATGGGGGGATATTCTGCACATTTACACTGCATAACTGCTCCTTGCCTTGCTTGGACACATCCAGAGTCACTACATGAGGGAGTGAGGTGCAACAAGTATGTCGCAATTTGAAATGTCTCTGGCTGATGGCCCTGACACATTTGTTATACCTCTCAAGCTCAGAGCAAGAAATCTGGACAAAGCTAATAATGGGGGAATACAGCCCCAAAAATAGGGACAAATTTCAAATATTGATCTTATAAACAGAAAATTGCTAGAATAAAAGGTTTTGTGCTACCATGTACTTTCTGAAGAATATGAAGTCTGAAATTCAAATGCCTATCATTATTTAGTGAATTCAAAATCCAGAAAATCACAGATTTTATGAGGAACAGAACACAACAAAATTTTCACAAGTGGTGGTGGGTAGGGAATTCAAGCTGTTGCTACTTGCTTCCAAAGTACAGGGTTTGAGTCCCCCACCAGGAATATTCCCTAAGCTCTCTCTCTAGTCACCAGGTATACTTAATTCATCCCATTTACCTGGCATTTGCTGTCTCATTGAACCATTATGTTTAACTACTACTTTTCTTCCCTAAGCAGGAGAACAAAGGTGAAAGACATACTAGGATTAACACTGACATGTTAGATGTTATCTGCTTTGCATCAAATGCATGAAAAGGCTGATAAACTTCTTATTCCCTTCACATTAGACAAAGCCTACCTGTGACCAGTCAGATCCTGTTTAAGTGGCTTACAACGTGTATTGTCTTTTGTTATGATAAATACAGCAACAGATGAAAGGTTGTTTTCACAGCGCAATATGCTAGGTTGCTGTCATTTGTGCCAATTATGTCAAAAATGTTTCAGGTCTGAATGTATGTTAGGCTGCACTGCTGACAACCATGAAAACATTTGCCAAATCTATATGTTAAATTCCAATCTAGAATCATTGCAGGCATTGTATGGCAGTGTTACAGGTTATCCTGTTTAGCTGCCCATCACACTAGGTTAGTCGTAAAACTACCTGGCTTTATGTTCAGATGTTGAGAATGCTGCTACATAAGTATTTCCAAAAGAAATTAAGACAATAGAGTGAGCACAATCATCATAACAGTGCACTGCTAAAGATGACTCTTGCAGTAGAGTGAATTATTTTTCTCCAGTCAGGAACGGCCTTAGGCCAACTGGTACCCTAGGCGAAAGGGATCCACAGTGCCCCCTACCACCACCTGGTGCCCCCATCCTGGTCTACCTACACCAAATAAATACCGGAAAAGTGCCCCTGATAGAGAGGTGCCCTATGTGGCCACCTAGTTGGCCTATGCCTAAGGCCAACTATGTCTCCAGTCACAGCAGTCTATTCATGTATTAAATTAGGATTAAGAATGCCATCTATAATGATAACATATGGGCTATTAATTGTGTGAAGTCACACATGTATTCTTATTTGCACTATTTTTTGGTTGACATACATTTCAAAATTCAAAGCTGAATTAGGCATTGTGTTTGTGCAGAAAGATATTTAATTGCAGGAAGATGCTCAGATGGTGACTGATATAAATCAATAAAAACCCAAAGATTACAAGCTCAGCTATGAGATTGTATCTGTTCAAGATTGGCAACTATAGTGAATATGCTTACTCTATACCTTTCTGGTACTTAAACTTTGTTGGGGCTATATTCCCCCATTATTGGCTTTATCCAGATTTCTTGCTCTGAGCTTGAGAGGTATAACAAATGTGTCACGTCCATCAGCCAGAGACATTTCAAACTGCGACATACTTGTTGTCATATTCACTTTACATTAAGGGTCAGTGCACAAGGAAAGCGTGCTTTTAACAAAAGCATGGCTTAGGACACAAAGGGCAATCTGTTTATAAAATAAGTACATGAACCACAGAACTAATAGCTTTAAAGGAACAAATGATTACTGTGTCACTGAGTAATAAGTCATTCCTTGTAAGGTGTAGCAATACCTCTTGTATAGAATAACCATCTTGTTGCTTTTATAAAGGTACCATATAATGTAGTTATGACTGTGGAATGCAGGAAGAAAATTCTATGAAAACTGACTGATACACTGAGAATACAAAAAACAATGACAAACTTGGAATCAGTAGTCTGAGGCTGATGCTACAAATCTGTAAGCTTCAATACAGTGTGATCTGGTGAGAATACACAACAGATGGACATAAACATTTAGACTTAAGTCTTAATTACCTGACAAGATGATACAAAGCATATCCTCAGAATACCAGCTAAGCTGCATTCTTTCTGTTGATATACTAGGCTCCTGTTGTTTTTTCTTCTCTATTAAATTACCTTAACTCATTACAAGGGCTATTCTTGAATGTGCAAATCTTATAGTTATACCTGTTTTGAATCTGAATTGCATTGTTACTTTATTTATTCAACTTAAGAATGAAAAAATGTACTACATCTACTATACATTTATACTCTTCTCTTAGTTCCAAAAAACTGCAGTTACTTTTTTCTGTTTAGAATATGTACAAGAAGGCTTTCTTTTTGTGTTATGTACAATGAGAAGACAACTTCTTACTAGTTAGTGGCCTTTTTGCAAGTGTTAACCATGAACTGACTACCAACGAGTAGACACTAACATGTAAACAGGCAATATTAGAAATCAATTCACAGTTAGAAAAATTTAAACTACTATCAACATTTAACTATCAATATTTTGCCAACAGCTGGAAACTATACTGTCACTAGTCAAACACTAACCTTGAGACAAACATAGCAGAACAGAAATAATTAAAATGAAACATTTTAATTAATAAAATGTTTTGTATTTTGTTCACGTACGTATTCTTTTCTTTCATTTCTCAGATAACTGCTTTACTGTATTCTGTATCTCAGGGAACCTTTAGCCTGCCAAGGCAAGTACTGGCCCATAAGTAATCCTCGACAGAACACCAGTCTTTCATTAAACACACGCACACACAGACACACACACACACACACACACACACACACACACACACTACCTGTACTCAGCTAAGTCCTCCGCAGCGATCACCTGTCTCCAGAACGGCCTGCCATGCGGTCCTGTAGCAGCCCAGCTCCTCCATAGTGACCTGTACTCTGCAGCAGCCATGATCCTGCAGCCCAGCTCCTCCATAGCGACCTGTACTCTGCAGTAGCCATGATCCTGCAGCCCGATTGGTCCTCAATACTGGCCCGTGCATGCTGTGCTCTCCCACGAGATGTGAGGAGGCTGGAGCCTCCTGCTATTGGTCCAGCCTGCGGGCAATGCAGTCCAGTGACCTTCCGGTTTGTGCGGCCGTCACTGCACAGATCTCTGGGTTGGAAGGGCAGAGTTTCCTGCCTTCCCTATCCGGACTGCCTAACTGAGCAGTCCGGAGGTCAGGAATGCCTGAGCATGCATGCTTGGAGTTCTGGTCTGCCTAACACAGCAGTCAGGAACTATGCACGCATGCGTGGAGTCCAAGATATTTTTTATTTTTATATGTTCTACGGTGGGGGGAATGGGGACTTTATTTTATGAATGTTACAGGTGGGGGACCCATTTTACAGGTGGGGGGGCTGCAGTCCCACAGTCCTATAGCACGAGCCGCCCCTGGCAATAGATATCCAAATTAAGGGGAAAACAGCGGAACAGGAAGCAATTGGTCAGGTGCCATATCAAGATATTTTGGAGCCTTCCACAGGAAATGAGTATAAACATTCACTTGATGCTAGACAGCAAGGAAAGGAACAGGAAACTGTGGAAACTCTGATGCAGTCGATGTTGAGGAGTGATAGGCCAGTGAGTTCCCATGTGACAGAGCAACAAATGACACAGGAGGAAGCTGAAGAGAATGTGCTATAGGAAGATGCTATAGAACTTTCTATCGAATACCCACAGGAAACAGAAAACAAGGGATGTGCCCTCAGTTTGGAAGAAAATGAGCTAAGTGAAGAGTGGCTTGATTTAATGGACATGGATAGATATATTAAGATCAATGAGAAAAATAGACTGCAGAATGTTAATAAAACCCAAAAAGTAAGAATTCTGATAAAACAAATGAATGCAGTAATTAGGACTGTCCATAGAGATCCATGTGATATAACATAAGTAAACAGGATATACTACTGTGCTGCTAAATTAATAACTGATAAAGTTCTACCACAAGCTAACAGGGTAGTGCAGGAAAGAAAGGGGATAAATCGAATACCATCATGGAAGTATTGAATAGAGAAAACTATAAACCAATTAAGACAAGAAGTGTCACTGTTAGAAGAGTATAGAAGAGGGAACAGATCAACAAAAATACTAAGAAAGATAGATGTGATAAAACAATGCACAGTATTAGAACAGATCAAGATCTATTATGCACTATGGCAAACAACAAACTAAAAATGTCAGCACATGTGGAAAAACTTGGAAGATGCGCAGATAAATGTAAGGGAAAAGTACAAAATAAGCAATTTATTGATGACCCAAAAAAGTTTTATAGAGAATTGGGAAATAAGGTAAAATCAATTGAAAGACTGCCAAAAAAAAAGGAATTAGATACATTTTGGAGAAGTATCTATGAAGATCCCGTGGAACATAACAAAGATGTTAAATGGATAGAAGAAGTAAAAGAAAGAATAAGAAGTTTAAAGGTACAGGATATGAAATGGGATGAAATAATAGCCAGGGAGATTGAAACAAAGTTAAGAAAAGCCTCCAACTGGAAAACCCCAGGCCCAGATGCAGTACCTAACTTTTGGTTAAAAGTATTAACATCTTTGCACAAGGATTTAGCCATAAGTAAGAACTGTTTATATACACACCCCAAACAGACACCAAACTGGCTAACAAGCAAAACAATGCTCTTTCTTAAGCGTGAATCTACAAGCTATCCATAAAATATAGACCAATAGCTTGCTTTCTGACGACGTATAAATTATACATGGGAATTGACGCCGATAGAGTTTATAGTCATTTAGAAGAATAGTCAATTATGGCAGTAGAACAAAAGGGCAATAAAAGAAAGTCATATGGAACAAAGGATCTTTTGTTGTTAAATAAAGTTATAGTCGAGAACTGTAAAAAATGGGAAGAATCTAAGTATGGCATGGACTGACTACAAAAAAGCATTTGATAGTATCCCACATTTTGGATAAAAGAGTGCTTTAAAATGTATGATACAGAGTACTGTGTACTGTGTACTGTATGATACACAGTACACTGATTGACTACATTACAGTAACCATGAAACAATGGCAGACCACTTTGCAATTAAACCATGATAAAGGACAGATTATTATCCCAGGGATAAAAAGTCATAGGGGGATATTACAGGGTGACTGTCACTGTTGCTATTCTGCCTTGTCATTTATCCATTAAGCTGTCTACTTAACAGCTTAGGCCATGGCTACAATTTGACTCCTAGAAAACAACAAAGTCTAATGACTTCTCATCTTCTTTTTGTTGATGATTTAAAACTGTATAGCTCATCAGATGAGGAACTGAAAGCACAGCTGCAGGTTGTCAAAACTTTTTCAGATGATATTAGAATGCCATTTGGTCTTGATAAATGTGCAAAAGCAACCTTTAAAGCAGGAAAACCTGCAGCACCAGGAAAACATCAGTTTGGGACGAGAATGTGATATAAAAGAACTTGAGGAAGAGGGAGTGTATAAATACTTGGGAAATGATGAAAGATCAGCAATAAAACATGAACAAAAGCAAATAAAACTCAGTAAGGAATACTTTAGAAGACTTAAATTAATCCTGAGAACAGTATTGACATCTAGGAACAAGATCCAAGCTATAAATCAATTTGCTCTTCCTGTCCTAACATACAGTTTTGGAGTGATTGACTGGCCCCAAAAAGTGTTGGATAGATTAGATATTAAAACAAGAAGGATGCTTCATGCTCACCATATGATTTATAAAAATCAGTGTGTACCAAGATTATATATTCCCCGTTCCGAAGGAGGGATGGGCCTCCTTGAAATTGATTACATGTATATATCTGCAATCGTGGGACTCCACACATATCTACTGACCTCACAAGATCTAAATGTAATGAAAGTTTTGAAACATGAGGGGAATAAATCTAAGATGGCTTCCCTGCTTAATTTAGCAGAAGCATATCTAACCTCTTCCTTCTCCTTATATTATAACTAAATTCATATGTGTTTTATTACTAGTGACTGATGATACTTTCTCAATATTTATTATTTATTTTTTCTTTCACCACATATTGATACTGGCACAATAATGCTCATTCATTTATCTCCATTTTACCACTCTGAATTAATCTGGCAACCAACTAAATCCCTGCTTTTATGTATATATTCTGTATATATTACTGTAATCAAATCAACTAAATTCCTGTCTTATGTAAATATTCTGTGTATAGTACTGTAACCACTATGTGTAACACTTTCTACTTCTGTACCAATTAATGTTTAATTTTTTTCTGCATCTATGTTCTTGTCGGAGCTTTTCTCCCTGGGCCTCCACCAACAAATGGGCTCTTTTAGGCCCAGTGGACTTTCCCAGTAAACAAATGCAATAAATACATAAATAAATATCAATGTCCAGCAGGAATAGAAATCAAACCAGAAGTAGAAATAAACAGGTAGCAACTGAATGTGTCAAAAAACAAAAGAAAGAATATAAGGTAAAGGACCAGATGAGAAGGCAAGAAATGTGGAAAAAACATAAATATAGCTGCAAGTATAGAAAACTTCTGGAAGAGCCTCATGTTGATTAACAATGAATGCAGGAATGGTTAAGGAGAGGCGAATTCAAACCAAGAAATTAAATGTTAATATTGGCAGCACAAGATAGTGGGCTACATGCATGCTGGTTTACAAAGTCCATTGAACATGAGGGAAAAACAGACAAATGTAGGTTTTGCAAAACCAAATTGGAACAGTCACACACCTTATTGCTAGTTGTGACACACTATTGGCAGAAGGACTGTATGCTGAAAGGCATAATAATGCAGCAAGACTGTTGCATTGGGGATTGTGCAATCATTATGGTATCAAAGTGTCTGAAAAACACTGGAAACATGAGCCACAAAGCATCATAAAAATGATGAAGTTTATATCACATGGGATCACCCATTACCAACAGTTCAAAAGATAGATGCTAGAAAACCAGATATAGTGGTCCAAGAAAAGAAGACAAAAGTAACACTGATCATTGAAATCACCACACCCAGTGACTATAGTGTCTTGCATAGAGAGAGACACAAAGTCATAAAATACCAGGATCTGCAGGCAGAAATGAGAACAATGTGGAAGAAAGATAGCCAGACACTTCCAATAGTAGTAGGAGTAAGGGGTCTTATAAAAAAGTATTTACAATAATATTTAGATATATTACCAATCCATGTAACCCCGTACGAACTGCAGAAGGAGTCATTACTGGGCACATTGCTGGTGCTGCGAAGAGCACTTTTGGCTGAGAGCAAAAATTGAAACAATACTAATTTCATGAACTTTAGTCATACTTTGACTTTGGAATGGGGTCCATTCCCATTATGGTATTAGAAACCCAAAAGATTTGGAGAAATTAGAAAACCAAATCGTAATTTAAGGGGTGATGATGGGAATGAACAAGACTGGGAAACACATTTTTTAATTATATTTACTGAACTGATGTGCAGATCATAATTGTGCATCAAAATATTTATGATGGGCTGGCAGCATTGATGGGGCCCCCCGCTAGCACTGGGCCCTAGGCAGTTGCCTAGGGAGCCTTGTGCTATATCCATTTTATTCTAAGACTTAGATCCAGTGCCAAAATATCCAGACTTACAGCTACTCACACTATTCTTGATTGGTCACTACTTCTAAACATCTCAGACCCAAACCTAGCTTCTGAACTCTTCAATAACTTCTCTGTAAGATTTCAACTTTCCCTTAATCTCTAGATTAGTCAATTGTAAACTTAAAAATAGGCTAACTGATGATTTAAAATTCCTCTTCAGGCACAGAAATAAGTTCTGGTGCATTTGGAAATCTAATCCTACCCATGTAATCTGGGAACTACCCTAAGAAACTTAGCTAAAAAAAGCCATCAGATAATACAAAAGAAAATCCAAACTCTCTTAAATACAACCTTAAGAAATTATAGAAATAAGTCAATAACCTCACTGGTCACAAAGTACTTTACTCTTTTAAGATTTCTGCCTCCATCTTGTCTGCAGATGATTTCAACAAACACTTCAGTGACCTCCCTAACTGTAGAAGAACCACCATCCCCTCCTGAATAGCTACCTATCTTCAATCTCAGATGAATATTACCCAAAATCATTACTAGAACAACATCAGCTTGATGGACCTGCAGGTAATGACAACCTCCATCCCTGGTTCAGTTACCATTGTTAAGACTTCATTGTCAAACACTTATAGCAAATTTTTAATCACTGTCTCACTAAAAGCACTATGCCAAATATCTAGAAAATTACCATAGTAAGACCTCTTCCCAAAGATACTTCCTTCCCATGATTGTACCCTATCTATCCTTCCAACTTTATACAAGATACATGAAAAAATTGTTGACCTCCAACTCACAGACTATATCTTTAAATACTACTGTCTTTCATACAAACAGCACAGATTCTGGTCTGGGAGAAGTGCTTCCACTGAGTCTATATCAATTTGTTGAATGCTTAGTTGAGTGAATTGCTAATCATCAAACCCTGTTCAGCGAAAGCACAATTAATTGAACAATCGTTTCAGTGAAAAATTTCTTAGGGAAAAGGTGTGGCTGGCCATCATTGGGGATATGCCCTTTTCTCCACTGTAGTGTGATCTTGGAGTTGGTGTATATAGTTGGGGGGATTTTAATTATTTTTGTATTTTGTACCAGTCAGTTGCTGGCCTGCTAGTTTTTTTTTTCCTTAGGAAATGTTTGACTGGAACAGTCATTCGCTTAATTGAGCTTTTGGTGATTTGAGTCCAATAATTAGAGAGTCACTCAATTAAGCTTTCAATGAAGTAATATAGATCCCTTCTACTGCCCCATGGTGACTTACTGATACCATTCTCATGTCAAATGACAAAGGCATGCTACCCGCATGCAGTTTCATAGAATTCAACAGAGCCTTTGACTTAGTTAACCACTCCACCCTCTTACTCCCCTTGACTAAACTAAGCATTAGTCCAGATGCCATCCCCTAGATTCAAAGCTTTCTTGCAAATTGCCATTTCACGGTTAACTAGAACTTCAGCACCTCCCACACCTCCTCTCTTTATAAAAGGCAGATGTGTAGCTAGGGTGGTACAAAGGGTTCATCTGCCCCAGGTGCAAGGTGTAATGGGGCAAGATCGTGAGGTATCGATCGATCTGTAGCACAATGCCAGATTCATTTCTTGTGCAGAAATCAAAGGTAATAATGCCTTTGTGATCAGGACACAGTACTGAAGCAGTTTAAAATGCTTGTGTGTGACCTTACTTGTAACCTACTTGTAAAAGTAGAGAGATCTAGTCCTGCAGTAGTCCTTTTAGGGGGGAGGTGGCTGATTATCAGGGAATATCACATGGGTACCAGATGAACTGATAAAGGGGTATCTCATCAACAAACCTGCAAAGGACCTTCCTCACCTTCTTCTTCTGTTATGCACTAACAATAAGGTTTTCTACCAATCTAACCACTTGGTAAGTTACAACAGGACCTGTAATCTGACTTCCAAAGCGTGCTGCATAGTTCAACATGGAGCTGACTGCTGTGGTAGGTGGTATTCAGGAGGAGAATTCCCAGTACCATCAGCAGTACCATGAAAACATGGAGTCCAGATACACAAATACAACTGGTCTCATAAGATCTGTGCTGGTTCACACTGTCGCCATTGTTACCTTAATGTGGAGGGTTTCAAATTACATCATCACTGCTCAAAATGGCAGTGTTGTCCATGGTTAGTATTAGGTATGCACTCGGACTGGTTATGTACAGGGGCCCAGCAGAGTGCATAGTTTGCATCAGAGTCAAGAATGATGATGCTCTGCCACTTGTCCTTGTGGGTGGCAAAGTCATTTAAATTCTACTGGCAGGAAATCTTGCCAGTGGACTCTGTCCTGGATAGATTCCCACAGTAGCACACCTTCCCTGCCACAGGAGGGCCTGTGTGAAGTCACCCAATGTCAGTGAAGTGGCTGCAGGTCATGGTTATGGTCATGTAGTAGTACGCCATGCTTGTATTAGGTGAATATGATCTTTGACACAGAGTACATTTCCTCAACACAAGACCCCCATCTCTGCCTGTCTCCTGTAATGTGATACTTCTTTTGACTGTCATGTGTCATCATGTCCACTGGCACCTGTGATCATGATGATGGCTGTGAACCACTGTGCCATTCATTCTTTGTGGTATATGTGGTACTGTCTTATTCACTGAGGGGCCTAACCATTCACTCTTTAAAATAGCCTGTCATTAGCACTGCATGCAAAATGTTTGACACTGCACTGCCACAGTGTGCTCATTATGACCCCATGTTCTGGACCAAATGTTGCCACTTTGCTTGCACTATGGAGTCATACTGTATCTATCACCATCAACAGGAGGTGTTGTTTGGTACTTGCTTCCTCCTGTTCAGGCTCACTGACCTCTGTGCCAGTGGGGTGTGGGCCTGGTCCTATTATTGGCATAAGCTGTGGCTGCCTTGCTGGTTTCCACAGAATCATAGCCTGTAGCATGTCAGGGGCAATGATGAGCTTGCATATTGTGGCAGGAGAGTACTGCACTGCCCCTAGAGAATCATATCACCTTCTGCAAGCTGATAATGTAGGTACCTACACATAACTTGAGTTGTACTAGTTCAGCAACACTCCCCGGACTATAGACAGGTGTCATTAGCAAGGGCTCAAAAGGGTATCCAGCACTACCTGTAACACATGACATGTTTGTGGGATCAGTGAATATGTATGTACTTACCAACTAGATGGTACTATGGAAGGTCATGCTGCTGGAAGCTGCATTACAGCTAAGGTATGTTATACATGTGAGTCATGGGGACTCCCTGGGTGCTGTAAAAATTCAAAGGTAAAAAACCCTGCGCGTTAAACACTACATGGCAGTTCAGAAAATGATAGCCTTTCCTGTTGATGCACCACGATGGCTGTATGGCCAGGTGGGGCCTTTATTGCCATATTTGTGCAGTCTATGGCACTTGATACCTCAAGGAAATGTGAGATATCATAAAGGCCTCCATAGTGGTGGCTCCATCCCCTGTTGTTATAAGTAACCAGATGTACACATCCACATATAATATTTATTTTGTCTTTGTTTACCAGGAAAAGTCCAACTGGGTAATATCCATTTTCAGCAGAGGCCCAGGGAGAAAAGCTCCATTTGCTTACATTGCATTATACTAAGTTCCAGATAAACACAGATAACAGTATACTGTCAAGGAAATAGTTAAGTAATTTTGAGGCCGATGCCTGTGAAATACCTATCATGATCTCTGAATGGTCCCTGCCGCTAGGATGGTGAGTTTTACATGTACTTCCTTTCTCCTCTCCAGGGATATGTAAAATAGTTAAGTATTTTTGAGGCCGATGCCTGTAAAATACCTATCATGATCTCTGAATGGTCTCTGCAGCTAGGATGGTGAGTTTTACATGTACTTCCTTTCTCCTCTATAAGGTTATGTAATCAGCATATTCCTGTCATTGCTGCCATCTGCTGCACCATAGTACTGCACAAGAAATGGTAGCAGTAAGTACAACAAGATGATGAGTAAGTCCTGCCAAAATATTGACAGCTACTGTTTGCCATGCATATCCTTCCCACATGCTCTGACCCTCTGTAGACGGTCACTGTATGGTACATAAATTGCTCCAAAACAACTGTGAATCATAACACTGTTTTAGTCATATAAATGTATGCATTATAAACACCTCATTTGGGTCCTTGCCATTATTTGCATGTCATTATGTAGTCAGTCACTGCCATATATAGCACGATGCACTCCACTACCGTCTGCACTTCTGCCCAGCATTTTCGATGGACAAATATTCATATGGATTTCACAATAGTTATCACACACTTGGTGAAGTTTGAATACCTGAACTTCAACTAGACTTTGTGGTATCATACATTATGGTACTCCTTTATGCTCAGCAGTACTGTCTGTGACAAATTCATCTAGTTTCAATTTTACAATTCAGAATTTTAATTTTTTTCTGTTTTCTGATACAATGAATTCAAATTTAAATAGATGTGAAAAATGTTGCTTTTTCATTTTTTATTAGAAAGCTTTTAATCTACTACAGATGTTACCTTTTCGTCTTGTGGTGGTCTAACTCTTACTGTATTTCTAATTTATTATTTCTCATTTAAGTACAACTTTTGGCTTAGCATTATGGCTGACAATTTACAATGTTGTATTGAATTCATGGTTTGCTCATCTGTTAATACAGTTTGTTTTAATGTAAGCATTTTATATATTTTTCTTATCTCTAAATATTGCTTGAAATATGATGTTCTTCATTTGTTTTCTTCTTATCTCACAATAATGTTTATTAAATGATGTTCTGCAGGTGAATCAGTTAAGCTATTTATTTATTCCTGATAAGTTTTAGTAGGATTTTTGGTTAAATCACTCCAACAGACATCAAATGACTGATACAACCTGCTTCCCAAAACTAGGACTGCACTCACCACCTTCTTGAACATTTTATTTCCAATTAGCCTGCTAATGGAATATTTTGTAATCATATCAAAGTTTTGCTTCAAAAATACCAAATGTTAAAATCCCGAATCATAATATACTAGATGTATAATCATGAATATGAAAAAGCCCTGAATTTTAACTGTATATTAAAGCAACAGAAACTTAAGTTAAAATGTCATTTAAGAGCTTTGTAGGAGTGCAAGTCCCCTGCACCCCCCATGTGAAGGTTAAATATCCTACTCATTTATTGTAATGCAGAGGTAAGGCATTCGTTTTCCTGAAAGTAGATATTCCCTTCCATTGTCTCTGTGTAACTTCATATTTAGAATAAAAAAGAGGGATGAGAGATGCATGCCATTGGAGGAGGGGGTTGCTCTGATGACTGACATTTTTTGCCAGTTCTTGGGTCACTAAATATTAAGTTAGGGTAAGAATGATGACAGTGGATTTAGGGATTTTTTTTCTTTCCACCCACTGCTGTGTGATCTCAGAGCTTGTATATTTAAGTAGCAGTGACAGGGGGAGTGTAGTCAATCAAATAGGGAGTACAGGGGGACTTGCACCCTGCAAAACAAAAATTAAGTTTTTATTTTATTTCATACATTTGGTGTAAAGTGTGTTTGGGAAAGTATAAACAAAAAAGACAAACAAACTAGTAAAAAACAAATAGAAAAGGTCATAGCCAAGACTGCAATCCACTATTTATTGAGGCACTTTTCGTTTGCAACTCAAGTGCAAACTTCTTCAGAATAAATTACAATGAATAAAGTGTCTAGCTTAAAAGTTTTGACACTGTGTCACATGATGGCAATAAACCAATCAAACGTAACCCTCTTTTAAACAGACAGCACTGAAAACAGGTGCTTATGACTCCTACATACCATATGACTAGGAAGAAGTCAGTACAAACTTCATTAAAATCTTAATTAAAAAATGTGTATATAATAATTCTACATTTGCCTTAAAAAAACTATTTGCAGAAAGAATAATAAACGACTAATAGTTGCAAAAACAAATAACACTTTATCAAAAACCGCTTACTATGAGACAGTTTTACAAGATATATATCCAGGGGCATCTAACCACGAAATATTGCAACTTTACCTTCTTTGGAAAGTGTGTTTGATATTTTGCTGTTTGGCAATATTGATTTTGACTCTTAGGTTCATAGGTTCATAGGTTCATACTAGGCTATCTGCCCTGGGGCAATTACAAGCCTAGCCCGATTCTGTATGGCTTACGCCACCCCTTGATTTGAGTATACTGTGCCCTTTTTAAGGTTTAGTTTACTGTGCCTCTGTCTAATAGTGACACAGGAGTAATCCCTGGGACAAACCTACGATCCCTCATCCATCTATCGAGATTCTTCTTGAAGAGATTCAGTGAGGTGCTCTGCCTCACATGAACTGGAATTCTATTCCAGAGCGAAGGGAGCCTCTGGGTTATGAACCTGTCCCTCCAGCAAGTTCTATTTATTTCTGTGCTGAGGTTCAAGTCCCTCGAGCGTGTAGCTCTAAGGGATTTAGATTTACTGAGGTGGTGCATGTCCATTAATTCTGGATTTGACATAGCTTTGTATGTCAGGCATAGATTGCCTCGAAGTAGGCGGTATGCAACTGAGTAGAGCTGGAGTTTTTTTAACCGAGCAGCATATGGCATTTGTTTGAGACCCTTGATCCTTTTGATGAGATACTTTTGGGGTCTTTCTAATTGCTGCAGGTGTCGGGTAAGGTACATCCCAAAAGGAGCATTGTATTCTATGATGGGCCTGATGAGGGATGAATAAAGGGGCACGATTACCTCTCTTGATCTAGATGTGAAACCCTTCGTGATGAGGTGGGCTATGTAGAAGGTCTTTCTAACCACTTTGGCAATTTGGTTTTCAAAGGAGAGATTGCTATCAACTTGGGTCCCCAGGTCCTTAATAACTTTCTCTGTACTTAATGGGTTTCCGCCTATGTGGTAATTTGTGGGCACATTGTTTTTGCCAAAGGGTATGACTGTACATTTTTTGGCATTTAGGTTTAAACCGTGGTGCTGGCACCAGTTATCTGTCTCTGCGAGACCTTTTTGAATTATGTTTGTGTCAGCTGGAGAGTCGATTATGGCGCCCAGTTTGCAGTCGTCTGCGAACTTGGTGAGCCATAGTCCTCCCACGTTTGCCTGTACCTCGGAAAAGTATATACCGAACAAGAGTGGTCCCAGGACAGAACCCTGTGGGACACCACTTGTGACCAGTTTCGAGTCTGACATGGCTTCAGCAACTTTCACTCTGTGGGTTCTGTCTTTGAGCCAGTTTGCGACCCATCTTGTGACATAGGGGTTTATATTTAAGCTGGATAGCTTATCTATGATGCCCGAGTGGGGTATTGTGTCAAATGCCTTTGCAAGGTCCAGATAGGCTATGTGGACTACCTTCCCTTCATCTATGGCTTTGGTGACTGTTTCGAAGAAGTCAACCAGGTTCAAAAGGCAGGATCTGCCCTTGACAAAGCCGAACTGAGTAGGATCTAGTGTCTGTAGGTCCCCAATGTCTTTGTTTATGAGCTCCATGATGATCCTCTCCATAGCCTTGCAGACTAAGCTAGTCAGGCTTATGGGGCGATAGTTTCCAGGGTCCGTAGAGGCTCCACCTTTGTGGAGTGGGACCACTGTTGCTGTACGCCATTCTGTGGGCACATATCATGTAGTGAGGCTGAGACTGTATAGCTGTTTTATTTGAGGGATTAGTTCCTCTTGGAGTTCATGTAGGACGCAACCTGGGACACCATCTGGTCCCATGGAAGCAGTGTTTTTTGCTTTGGAGAGGGCAGCCTTCACCTGAGCATCAGAGATGTTTGGGAGGCAGCCCTCTGCCGGGATAGATACTTGCTCTTTTGGGGGGGAGGGGGTGGAGAAGTTTGCACTGAACCTGTCTGCCAGGATATTGGCGATGTCTGTGGGTTCAGTGTATTTTTTGTCGTTTAGAGTCAACTCAGAACAAGTCTGGGAGTTGAATCCCACGTTCCTAACATAACCGAAAAAAGCCTTATGATTGTCTTTGGTGTCCTGTGCAATTTTTCTCTCGAAGCTGGCCTTGGAGGATTTTATGAGGGATCGTAATTTTTTGCTAGTACTGATTAGAGATGCCTTCCCTATTAGGGATTTTGCTCTATCATGTAGTAGCTTCCTCCTTCTGTTGTATAGTTTATTTATGGCAGGGGTCCACCAGACTGGACGCCTGCCTTTGGATGATTGGATCTTGGTTTTGTTTGGGATAGCATGATCCATGCATTCCTGGAGATGTCCGTAGAATGCGTTTATATAGGATTCTGCAGTTTGGGCCATAGTTTCCACTGGCCCTGGGGCCTTGAAGGATTCCACTTTAGTTTTGAGAAGTGAGAAGTTTGCTTTTGAGAAGTTTTTCACTGTGGTTTTCTGGGCTGGGGGTGGGGTCGGGATGTGGACATCCAGTGAAATTAATTTATGGTCTGATCTTACCAATGAGGGATATACTTCTGGTGTGGAGCATAGAGTCCCCATGTTGGTAATGATCAGGTCTAGTATGTTGTCCCCTCTTGCGGGAGTGGTGAGTAGTTGTTCCATAGCATTTGAGTTTATAATTTCCAGGAACCTTTGGGCTAAGGTGCTGGGGCTTGAGTAGTGCTCCCAGTCAATGTTTGGGTAGTTGAAGTCACCCAATATAATGGTGTTCGGAGAGATCTTCATGTTCTCCAATGTTTTCAGGAAAGCCGAGTGGGATTCCTGACTTTGAGAGGGTGGTCTGTAGGATGCTATAATCTGAAAAGCAGTCTTGCCCACTGTTAGTTGCACATGGATGGTCTCCGATACTTCGTGCAATGCCACTAACCTGGAGGTGTGGATATCCTTGATAAATATGGAAACTCCCCCTCCTTTTGTGGTTCGGTCCGGGTTTTGGGGCCGAAAAGCATGATATGAGGTATAGCCTGGTAGTGCTGGGATAATCTCTGGAGCCTTGAACCAGGTTTCTGTCATTGCACAGATATCGATGTTCTCCATACTGAGGAGAGCTTCGAGTGCGTGCATCTTGAGGTTAAGACTTCTGGCATTAAGCAGCATTACCCTTAGTTTCTTGTTCCTTGTGCTGTCTATGGGGGTGGGATTGACTTTTGAGCCTTGCATAAAAAAGGCACTATGGGGGTGGCAAGAGCCTTTGCCAATATCCGAAAGCCCAGTGGTGACAGGTGCAAGCCATCCCTAGTGAAGCAACGTGGTTTGTCGAGCATGTCATCCCAGGCTGACAGACACTGGATCCCCTTTGAATGACACCAAAATTTTAGCCAATTGTTAAAATCGATCATTTTGTCTTTGTACTGTGGCATCATTCTAGGTGAGGGTAAGATGCTGCTTAAGGTCAGGGTCATACCAGCCTGGGCTACACGATCAGAGAGCTCCTCTGTGTCTCTTTTCATGTAGTCCAGGGAGGTACGTCTCAGGTCATTCACACCAGCATGTACAATGACTGAGTCATATTTGTATTTGCTTTGGAGTGACCTGAGTGCCTGCGTTATGTGGCAGATCCTAGCACCTGACAGGCAGCTCACCATGACCTTCTCTTTATTCAGCCTGGTGAGCGGGACGTCAGTGTGTCTGACAATAGAGTCACCTATTACAAGAGTATCAGGTGTGTTATTCAGCCTTAAGGGCTGTGGCTGCTTGGCACACTGACTTTGTGGGCTATGTGTTGTGCGTGTTTTGTTTTGAGGTAGCGTTTGCTTGGATGTCTGCTTTGGAGGTCTCTGTTGCTTAGGTAGATTTTTATTTAGAGTCTCCGAGTATGTTTTGTGTATTTATGTGTTTGGTTCGCTGATGTGGTGGGACTATGTGATACTGGAATTGTGTTTTGTGAGGTTACCTTCTCCTCCTGACTGGTTACACCAGTTTTGAGATGAGAGAGCTCAGCCTCCAGTTTGGCTAAATAGTTGCATCTCTCACATATATTTGAACCTGTTTGGAGGAGGAGAGGGTTGTCCGTGTACATGAGACAGTTGTAACATTGCCTCAAAATTCCCAGATTCACCAGCTGGACTGGAGAGGAAACCATTGACTGACCTTTGGACATGCTAGAGTAATATAGGGAAACTGAATTTAAGACGGACAAATAGAGGACAGGGTAATCGTAGAGAGTATAAGAGTAAGCAGTGCTTATGGTTTAATAGTGCTAATTTGTAGGATTACTTAATTGGACCAGTGAAGGGCCTTAGAATGAGAATATGGTGTTTAAATTGAGAGATAGAGCAGTTCTAAGGGAAAAAGTGAAGAGCAGACTTTGTGGAGCCAGGAATAGTTTAAACCCAATTAGGCGGCGCTGCCCGCTGTTGCGCTATGCACAAAAACACGCAAAACCGCGCAAAAGAGGGTTTTAAGAGAGGAAGATGAAGGAGTTTGGAATTGACCCAAAATGGCCAATAAAACTACAGTTTCAAGTCAGTAACCACTCCCACAGGGGCAGGCAGGCTGCTCAATGTTTTTCACTGCCACTGATCAACAGAGAGACTTGCCAATATAACCCTTCCCATACACATACACAATCACACATCTACATATATATATATATATATATATATATATATATATATATATATATATATATGTGTGTGTGTGTGTGTGTGTGTGTGTGTGTTTGTGTCTTGTAGTAGAACTAAACTAATTTAATAGTATTTTAGGATATTTTAAACTATTCTGTATTATACATTTAGTACTAGTTCATAGGTTCATAGGTTCATAGGTTTATACTAGGCTATCTGCCCTAAGGCATTTATAAGCCTAGCCCAAATTTTTGTGGCTTACGCCACCCCTTATATGAAAAAATACTGTGCCCATTAGTTTGTTGTGCCTCTGTCCAGCAGTGACACGGAGATGATTCCCGGGGTAAACCTACGATCTCCCATCCACAGGTCTAGATTTCTCTTGAACAGAGTCAGCGAGGTGCTCTGCCTCACATGGACCGGGATTTTATTCCACAGCATAGGGAGTCTCTGAGTGATAAATCTATCCCTCCAGCATGTCCTATTTATATCCGTGCTAAGGTTTAAGTCGCTTGCTCTAGTGGTTTTGGTGGATTTGGATTTTTTGAGGTGGAGCATGTCCATTAATTCCGGGTTGGACATGGCCTTGTATGTCAGGCACATGTCACCTCTGAGCAGACGGTATGTGACTGAATAGAGCTGGAGTTTCTTCAATCTGGCAGCATATGACAGATTTTGGGGTCCCTTTATCCTTTTGGTGAGGAACTTTTGGGGTCTCTCCAATTGCTGCAGATGTCGGGTGAGATACATCCCGAATGGGGCATTGTACTCGATCATTGGTCTGATAAGTGAAGAGTACAGGGGAACAATGACCTCACTAGATCTGGATGTGAATCCCTTCATGATCAGGTGGGCAATGTAGAAGGTCTTTCTAACCACTTTAGCAACGTGAGTATCAAAAGAAAGGCCACTGTCAACCTGGGTCCCCAGGTCCCTGATAACCTCTTCTGTGCTTAGTGGATTGCCACCTATATGGTAGCTTGGGGTTACCTTGTTTTTCCCGAAGGGTATGACTATACATTTTTTGGCGTTTAACTTCAGGCCATGGCTTGTATTTCTTTATTAATTATGTTTCTAGATGTATTTAGTTTAACATTCTTATGCTCAAGTGTAATGATATCTTATATAAAGGTTCCTTAAACATTAAATAGAAACTTTAAAATCTTATTAATTTTATGCATTTTAATTATTATAAGTATACTCTATGCATTCCTCTCAACCCCTTAGGGCAAAAAATCTGGACAAACCCTAATAGAATGGGGGATAAAGGCCCAATAATAGGAACAGATTTTAAATATTGATCTTATAAACTTAGAAGGTTGCTAGAATAACAGGATTTGCCTTAGCATGCATTTTTTCTGAAGGCTATGAAGTCTGAAACACAAATGTATATCATTATATTATGACTTCAGTCCTGAGATCATCCCAGTGATTTGCCAGAAAATCACAAATTTTACAAGGAAGAGACCAATAATATGAGGCAAAACTGTGGACATTTTGCTAAAATCAGGACAGTTGAGATGTGAGTCTCTCTATGGCATATCATTTATAAAGCTGGTCATTTATTTCCACTAAAATCACATAATTTTTAAGCTGTATATTCAATAATCAATTTAAAAAGGATAAACAACCAAAGTTTAACAGAAAATGGCATTATCAATTCAAGACAGTAAATTACATATTAATCAATATTAAAATACAAAATGCTTTTATCTTTCAGCATCTGCTCATCTCTAGGATTGATGTGAAACTGTTAATATGTTTATTATCTACATATGAAGAGAATTAGTAACACTTTTACAAATGATTTTAATACTTTTCAATGGCACTTCCTGAATTACTGCTTAAAATCATCCCTGATTAATTTGACAACATATAATTTAAAGTGTAGCAGATGACGTGACTAGTAACAGCTCTCTTTTCTTACACCAGCTTTATTGTAACCCTGTAGCTACACTGTAACCTATATTTCACTGATCACTACCATGTCTACCCAAATGACCTTTAACCTACAACCCATCTCCACCTCCTTCATTCGCACCCTCTTGAAAAAATTGAAACCAACCACCCTCGCGGCTGATCAGCTCCCTGCCAAATACCTACAAATAGCATCTGATGCCATAGCCTACCCGGTATCAATCTTGATCAACCGGACCATATCTGAAGCATCTATTCCCTCTATCTGGAAAATCTCTTATATCATCCCCCTCCACAAAGGAGGGCCCTCCACTGAAACCTCTAACTATAGGCCCATAGCCATACTGTCTCCCTTAGCCAAAATTATGGAACGCTGTGTCCATAAACAACTCATTACCTACCTCACACATAACAACCTCCTATCAAATACCCAACATGGCTTCCGCCCCCATCACAGCACAACCACTGCTCTTCTTTCCTTTGTAGACTCAATCAACCACAATCGCAACAATAAACTAATATCCTCTGCGCTCTTTCTAGATCTGTCGAAAGCCTTCGATATGGTCAACCACCAACTACTGCTTCAGGCACTGGAAACATTACATCTTAGTAAACTAACCATAAGCTGGTTTAATGCCTATCTCTAGTAGAAAACAGGCAGTCCAGTGGCAAAACAACCTATCAGACCTACTCCCAACTAATATTGGTGTCCCCAAGGATCTATCCTTGGTCCCCTTCTTTTCTCCATATTCATAAATGGCCTACACTCAACTATTCCCAAAGCCACCTGTATTCAATATGCAGATGACTCTACACTAATCTGCTCTGATGAATCCCTCGCCAAACTCCAAACCTCAACCCAAAACTGCTTCTCTGCTGTCGAAAAATGGTTCTTGGAACTTAAACTCTTACTTAACCCGGCCAAAACCAAATTACTTCTCTTTTTCCCCACCTCAGTGACTGCTCAAACTATAGAACCCCTCAACACCAACAATTCCACCTTCCATGTGTCCTCCAACAATGGGACCATTATCTACCCTGTATCCAATACCAAACTGCTAGGGGTGACCATAGACCATAAACTTAAATTTGATATACATGTAAACTTAACTATTAAATCGGTTAACAGAAAACTTGGGTCGATGTATAGAATAAAGGCCTTCTTAACTCCGCACACCAAACTGACTATTGCCCGAACTCACCTACTCTCCACCCTCCTCTATGCCTCCCCAATATTCTCCTTCCTAAACAAGAAAGAACTTAATAAGCTAACAACTACCTATAATCACATAGCCAGATTCATAACAGGAATGCCTTATCGCACTCATCACTGCCTAAATTTAAGGTCTCTTGAATGGCTGGAACTGTCCAATTTACTCAAATTCAACCAGCTTTCTGAGGCTTTTAAAATTATTAACCATCCAGGTAATACTCCCTCACTGAACAGAATGCTTACCCAGTACTCCAACCTTAACTCCCTCAGGTCTTCCAAAAGTCTTCAAGTAAGGACCATTAAATCGAACAATGCGGTGGTGATGCACTATATGCCAATTCCATTGGCAAATCCTGGAATGCACTACCAAACAACCTAAGACTTATGCCCTCTCAGCACCAATTTAAATTACATCTTAGAGCATACTTGAACTCCAAATGGTTATGCCCTTGTTCCTCTCCAGACTAACAAGCTATTGCCCCAGTCGTACCTAGGCCTCTCTTAGCCTCTGCCTAACCCAAAAACCAAAGAACACCCTATTCTTGTCCTCTTTGTCTGGCTGTTCTAATCTGTACCTTGTTAAATCATTTAATATTTCTTGCTTTCTCTTATTTGGTCTGTAAGCATCAGTGTATTTATTTGTACTCACTTGTCATAGGCTTATTATTGTAAATGTATTAATCAGTATATTATCTTGTGTAACAATAACAATGTTTTTGTTAATCTAACTATGACCTTGGAGCTTTTCTCCCCGGGCCTCCACTGAAAATGGACATGCATCCAGTTGGACTAGCCCGGTCAACAAATGTAAAATAAAATAAAAATAAAAAATAAAATATTGTTAAGCTAACAGGTATAGTTTTCCTCAAAACTTGCTCCATCCATCTCCTCAATCTGCTGCCTTATGGAGCAACCCTATGACAGACACAAACCATGCGGAAGTAATCCACTTTTAATCCTGAACAAAACCAAAATTTTTCTGAATGCAAAGGAGTTTGTTTCAACATTTCACTGATCACTACCATGTCTACCATGCATCCCTTAACTCATTCAAGCCCAGAGGGATTTTTTTTTGTATATTTCCTATTATCATCCATAACTCCTTATACCTTCCTGACCTTTTCTGGGTTTGGTTTCTTTAACGAAGTGACTTATCATCTAATAACAGACAGCATTAGAAACGGTAAGGAGGAATTAACAAAATTACATTAAGATTCTTAATCTAGGATGTTCAGCTGTAGAGAAGTTAACTGCTGTTTGCAATTTGTTATTCACACTTTAATATTTATGCTCATATTTTTATAACTGAGAGACCTACATGCTGTTGAAGGGTATGATGTGATACGCAATGGTGGGAGATAGGAAATTCATTGTCAATATATTTTCATATCATACTGTAAGCAATATCTCCATGTGTACTTCATACGTCAATAACCAAGTAGCTTACAAACTATTGAATAGCATAAGGTGAAAGATTAGATGTTGCTGAAGAAAACTGTCATTGATATTTATACTATAACCAGCACATCTTGAGGAGAGATATTCAGTGTTATTTATATTGCGAATTATACAATCAAGCATATGTTTCCATATTTCTGTAAATATGTCAATAAACATTCACTCAAAGAGGAATTTCTTGCTGTCATGTGAAAGCTTATGTCTAGTTAATAAACATGTTCTAACAAAATATGTCTAGGTTGTACAGTTTCCGAGGAATGACAAATTGCTTATGAAAGTTTTGCAAAAAATATAATTCTGGGTTTGTGTGCATACATATGCTTTGGTCTCCCCTGAAAAGAGGCCACTAGCCTAGTTGGACTGACCTGGCCAAGAAAGTATAAATAAATAACTAAAAATAAATATATTATAATATGTCAACAGGGACATCCAAAGCATAAACGCAAGCAAACTCCACCCCCCAAAACAACCCAAATGACACATAGCCCACAAACTCAGTGTGCCACTCAACCACAGCCCATAAGGTATAACAACGTACCCAACACTCTAGTCATAGGTGACTCTATAGTCAGGCACACTGATGTTCCACTCACTAGACTAAACAAGGAGAAAGTTACTGTCAGCTGCCTGTCAGGTGCCAGGATCCACCACATATCGCATGTACTCAGGTCACTCCACAATAAGTACAAATATGACACTGTCATTGTCCATGTTGGTGTGAATGACCTGAGACATACCTCCCTGGACTACATGAAAAGAGACATGGAGGAGCTCTCCGATCTTGTATCCCAGGCAGGTATGACCCTAACCCTGAGTAGCATCCTGCCATCACCCAGAATGATATCACAGTACAAGGACAGAATGATTGGCTTCAACAATTGGCTAAGCTTCTGGTGTCATTCTAAGGGGATCCAGTATTTGTCTGCCTGGGACGACATGATTGACAGTCCACGATGCTTTGCCAGAGATGGCCTGCACCTGTCGCCCTTAGGATTCCGGATACTGGCTAAGACTCTTGCAACCCCTATAGTGCCTTTTTTAGGCAAGGTTCAAATGACAAATTCACCACCGTAACAGGTACAAGCAAGCAAAATCTGAGGGTAATGCTACTCAATGCTAGAAGTCTAAACATTCAAAATGCACTCACTCGAAGCACTCCTTAAAATGGAGAACATTGACATCTGTGCAGTGACAGAGACCTGGTTCAAAGCTCCAGAGAGCACCCCTGCATTACCAGGCTTCAATTCATACCACACCTTTCGGCCACCTAACCCAGAAAGAAGCACTAAAGACGGAGGCGTGTCCATATTCATTAAGGATATCCACACCTCCAGGCTAGTTGCACAGCATAATGCATCCGAGATTATCCAAGTGCAACTAACTCTGGGCAAGACCGCAATCCAAATTGTAGCTTGCTACAGACCCCCCACCTTGCCCCAGGATTCACACTCCTCATTTCTTGATACACTGGAAAGTATTAGGGTACAACCCAACACCCTAATAATGGGCGATTTCAACTACCCCACCATTAACTGGGAAAACTACTCATGTACCAACTCTTTTGCTCAACGTTTTCTAGAATTCATAAATTCCAACGCCTTGGATCAACTTATTCACACCCCCACCAGGGGAAGCAATATCCTAGACCTGGTCATTACCAACATGGGAAACCGGTGTTCCACACCAGAGGTCAATTCCTCGTTGGTCAGATCCAACCATAAGCTAATCAGCCTAGACATCCACATCCCACCCCCAGCCCCAATTAGGGAAACCATCGTAAAAAAAACTTCTCAAAAGCCAACTTCACACTTCTTAAGACAGAAGTGGCAAACTTCATGACTCCCATGCAGACAGACAATAGAGGTATGACTGCCGAATCCTACACAAATGCACTTTATAAGCACTTACACGAGTGTATGGATCATGCTATCCCTAATAGAACCAAGATGTTATCCTCCAAAAAAAGGAAGCCAATCTGATGGACCTCTGCCATAAACAAACTCTACAATAGAAGAAAGAAACTGTTGCAAAAAAGAGTAAAATCCCATGACTGGAGGAACTCCCTGGTCAACCTCAGTAAGAAGCTGAGATCCCTCATAAAATCCTCCAAAGCTAGTTATGAAAACAAAATTGCCACTGACTCTAAAGACAACCACAAAGCATTCTATAGCTATATCAAGAATCTAAATGGGAACACTCAGATCTGCTCTGAGTTACAGCATAATGGCACTAAATATACAGAACCAACTGATATTGCCAACATCCTAGCAGATAGGTTCAGTGCTAACTTTATCCCCCTCTCACCCCCTAGAGGGCCCATCTCTATGCCTGAAGAATGCAAAGTTCCTATAATCACGGCTGCATGGGTAAAAAACACACTCTCCAAAGCCAAGAACACAGCATCCATGGGACCTGACAATATCCCAGGCTGCGTTCTACACGAACTACAGAATGAACTGGCACCCTACCTAAGTACCATGTTCAATCATAGCCTCACCTCAGGCTTTGTACCCACTGAATGGCGCACCGTGACAATTATCCCACTCCATAAAGGGGGAGCCACGACGGACCCTGAGAACTACCGCCCCATTAGCCTAACGAGCCTGGTCTGCAAGGCCATGGAATGTATCATCATGGAACTCATAAACAAAGACATTGGTAATCTCCAAACTCTGGACCCTACTCAGTTTGGATTTGTAAAAGGCAGATTATGTCTCCTAAACCTGATTGACTTCTTTGAAGCAGTCACCAAAGCCATAGATGAGGGTACAATGGTTCACACAGCTTATCTAGATCTCGCCAAGTCTTTCGACACCATCCCCCACTCTGGAATTATAGATAAGCTCACTAAACTAGGTATAAATCCCTATGTCACAAGATGGGTTGCGAACTGGCTCATGGACAGAACTCACACTGTGAAAGTAGCGGATTCCAAATCCGACATCAGACCAGTGACAAGTGGAGTACCACAGGGTTCAGTCCTGGGTCCTCTCCTGTTTGGTATCTACTTCTCTGAAGTGCAGGCCAACACAGAAGGTCTTTGGCTAACAAAGTTTGCAGATGACTGCAAACTAGGAGCCATAATCGAAACTCCTAATGATGTGGACAAACTACAAAAAGGCCTCAATGAGACAGATACCTGGTGTCAAAGCCATGGCCTGAAGCTCAATGCCAAAAAGTGTATTGTCATCCCCTTTGGTAAAAACTCTGTACCCATGAACTACCACATAGCTGGTAGTCTACTTAATGCCGAAAATGTGATAAGAGACCTTGGGACACAGGTGGACAGTAGTCTCTCCTTTGATAATCACATCGCCGCAGTGGTCAGGAAATCCTTCTACGTGGCTCATCTCATCACAAAAGGATTCTCATCCAGAAAAAAAGAGGTCATTGTTCCCCTCTACTCATCACTCATTAGACCCATTATAGAGTACAATGCCCCTTTTGGTATGTACCACACAAGACATCTACAACAACTGGAAAGACCACAGAAATAACTCACAAAGAGGATTACTGGCCTCAAACATATGCCCTATGCAGACCGTCTCAAAAAACTACAGCTTTACTCCATCGCATATCGCCTACTCAGGGGCGATCTCTGCCTAACATACAAAGCTATGTCAAACCCAGAGCTGTTGGACATGCACCACTTAAAGAAATCCCAATCCCTCCGAGCTACACGCTCTAGGGACCTAAACCTTGCCACCACAATAAACAGAACATGCTGGAGGGATAGATTCCTGTCCCAGAGACTTCCCATACTCTGGAACAGACTACCTATCTATGTCAAACAGAGCTCCTCATCTTATGTTCTGACTATGTAGAAATGTACATATCATTCTACATCTGAGATAACATATTGGCATAATTTCGTAGTCTCAAATGAATGAAAGCTGAATGAGACCAGTCTTACTTCTGAAAGGCAGTAATATTCTGCTTATACTAGTATAGTATTCTTGTTGTTTATCTTTTTGGCTTTTCCCGATTAGGGGTGACCACAGCAGAACTCTGGTCCGCTAATGATTGGCAGCAGATTTTTTTTTTTTTATGGTGCCAAGTTGCCAGCCTAGCACCCAACCTTCAGCAAAGGCACGCCCATTCACACATATATTTCAGAGGCCACTCGACTGTGGGGAGGACATGCAGACTCCACACAGAAAGCACTCCAGCCTAGAATCGAACAGGAGAACCTCTTGCTGTAAGGCAGCAACGCTACCGCTGTACCACCGTGGCTTTCTCTATATTAGTATAGTATTCTATTTATCTATTACATTTTAAATATAATACAATATTCCCAATAGAAAATTAGTAAGGACAAGCAGACTAACTCAAGAGGAAACTATTTTTATTCAAAAATCTGAGGTGCTTTTAAAAACCTGAATAAAGGTAGTTATGTAGGGGTTACTAGAACAATTTGAAGAAATGTTTCAGCTCAGATGTAGCAAAACAATGATAATTTAATACTATATCTGAACTTATTAAAAATTATTATCAATAAATGGGTGACTTATCAGTACATGGCTTTAGAAGGGACATATCTTTTTTCATACAAAAGAAACACCAAGTGGAAAAACTGTCTAATTTTCTAAACCCAGCGAGACATGGGCATGTGATTGTTGCAATTACTGTATGCTTATTAACAGTCCTCATTATTTTCATATTTTGCAGAAAAAAATTCAGTCCTTTGAGCCATTTCACTTATAATACTTAAACTAAAACTGTACGCTGTTACTAGCCCTAGGGTTCCATTTCCATGTCTATCCCACTTCGATTCTACACGCTCTTTAAACCTACCAAAGTATCACTAGTACCATAAAAAGAGTTATACTTAAAACTCTGTTGAACCACCTCAGTACTGAAACTGTATACAGTGTATTCAGGAGTCTTTTTGCATTACTGTATCTTACTATTGTGTATAAATGTATAAAGCTATGTCTTATTTATTACTGTTGTGTGCATATGTCATAGTGTTTGTGCAGAATGTGGAAAGGTGATAGTAAAATGCATTGTTCTTTATATATGTATGTAGCATTTCTCTGTAGGCCTCCACTGAAAAGGGAGCCCTGTGCTCAGTTAAACTATCTTGGTCAACAACACAAAACAAAACAAATCAATAAATTAAATTAATTATTTAAGTTGATGAATGCAAAATCTTTATGATTTTTATGTAGGAAAAACAATAGGAATTATATAAGCAGAATGCATAAGCAAAATTATGTCCTTAAAAAATGAAAAAAAAAATAATGATCGGTTTAGACACTGCAAAAAATGTGCTGGTTAATTTTTTATGCCATAGAAAAAACAATTACAAACAGATAATTCGATTTTTAATAGGGTGACACTAAAAAAAATCATTAGTACTTCAGAGAGCACTACTAGGCAAACTTCATTAACTATAAACAATGCATCACGGCTTAATGAATCTACACATTTTAAAATTATTTTGAAAAACAGTGCTTTAAAACACTAGTTACTGTTTTTAACATTGTACATTGCAATGCATGATTTTTACTCATTTTTCTACTATTGTCCTTATATTTTTGGGTTGTTTTAATCAAGGGACTTGCACATTGATTCTTTAGAAATATTGCATGTTAGAGTGAATGAATACCAGTCTGAAGAAGTATTAGAATAAAAATATCCACAGCAGTTTCTACACCTCAAAGAACCGCACATCTGTTTTTTTTTTTTTTTTTGTTTTTTTTTTGTTTTTTTTTTGTAAGTGATGAGTATGGTAGGCAAATGTAAAAGGAGAAGAGGAAAAATATGAAGTTAATGACAGCAGTAGTATTATGGCTGCAAGACATAGCAGAAGAAGATGCTGTGCCAGATGATATTTATGAAACATCTGTCCCAGATCACATGACAGCAATAAGGAAGTTGTTGATAACACAGCTATGTTTGCCTCCCTGCCTATTATGAGTGATTGTGATCACTTAATGACAGCTCAGAACAATTAAAATGTTTTAGTAACAAGTTTAATTTGTCACATCTTACTCTAAGATTCCTGAAATCAGATGCTAATAAACAAAGTGGCATTTTTAATCCATACTACATTAGTAAACAGGAAAGTGCAATTACTCTGCCACATTTAAAGGTATCTTGCTATTTTGTTCAGTTTTGAGGGGATTCTGTAATTTTTCTGCATTCTGCTGTGTTTTCTCTGAATTTGAAACTACATCTATTAATTGAAATTAATTTAAAGTGTTGCATTGCATTTCAAGTGGTTTCCATACTGTGCCTTGCTACTTAAATCAGTTTTGAGTTATCTGTCATATTTTGTATTTTAACTAAGTTCTAATGGCAGGTGAGTAATTGGTGCAATTCTGGGGAATAAAACCACTGTTGGTTACAACTTCAGCTGTTTTTCATTAGTGCTTTCATTTTCCTCAATTTATTTTATACTGCATGAGGGGGTAGCTAAAACATCTGGAAGCTACACCCCTGTGCACAGACCAAATTAAATAAAACCTATCTGGAAAGTACAATTATTCTACTGCACTTAAAGCAGCCTAGCTATTTAAATCAGTTTGAGTGGTTTCAGACATTTTTTTCTGCATTTACTGTGTTTTCATTAAATGCAAAGCTGCAGCTATTAGCTGAACTCAGTTTACAGTTTTGCGCTGCATTTCAAGTGGCTTCTGTGCTGTGCCTGGCTATTTAAATCACTTTTGAGTGGTTTCTGTCACTTTTCATTATAGGTTCATAGGTTCATAGGATGATACTAGGCTATAGGCCCAGAGGCCCTTATAAGCCTAGCCAAGAATTTTGCCCATGTTCCCTCAAGGTCAGCACCTGTTTCCCCTGTTCATCAGGGACACAGGTGGGATACCAGGGGTATATTTTCTGTTTCCCATCGAGTCGTCCAGGTTCCTATTAAAGAGGGCTAGAGAGGTACTCTGCTTGACATGGAGAGGGAGTCTCTGAGACACAAATCTATCCCACCAACAAGTTCTATTAATGTCAAAGACCAGGTTAAGGCCTTGCATGTGGGTTGCATGAGTGGAGTTTATCTTATGGATATGCAGCAACTCCATCAAGGCTGGGTCTGAAATTTCCTTGTATGCCAGACACAGGTCACCTCTGAGCAGTCTGTATGAGACTGAGTAGAGAGACAGGGCTTCTAGCCTATCTGTATAGAATAGGTGTTTGAGATCCCCGATTTTTCTGGTCAGGAACCTCTGTGATCTCTCCAACTGCTGCATGTGCTTGGCAAGGTACATACCAAAGGGGGCACTGTACTCAATAATAGGTCTGATAAGGGAGGAGTACAGGGATGAAATACCCTTATTTATGAGGTGGGTCATATAGAAATCCTTCCGTACAATGGAGGTAACGTGGTGATCAAAAGTCAGACTGCTATCAACCTGGGTGCCCAAGTCACTCACAACTGATTGCATGCTTAGTACATTGTTGTTGATGTGATAAATAGTGGGGATGACATTTTCCCCAAAGGGGATAATGATGCATTTCTTGGCATTCAGTTTGAGGCCATGCTTCTGACACCAGTCATTAGTTTGGGTAAGGCCCTGTTGGAGGATGTTCACATCACTAAGGAAATTTAAGACAGCACCCAGCTTGCAGTGATCTGCAAACTTGGTCAGCCACAGACTACTGGTTTTGGCTTGCACCTCAGAAAAGTATATCCCAAACAGTAGAGGCCCCAAGACTGATCCTTGAGGTACACCGCTCATTATGGGTCTACTACTAGAGGTGGCTTCGTCTACTTTGACTGAGTGGGTTCTATCAGTGAGCTAGTTAGCTACCCATCTGGTAACATATGGGTTGATGCCTCGCTGGGGGAGTTTATCTATTATACCTGAGTGGAGAATAATGCCAAAGGCTTTGGCTAGGTCAAGTTAGGCAGTGTGCACCATCTTCCCCTTGTCCATGGCTTTGGTGACTGTTTCAAAGAAGTCGACCAAGTTTTTTAACAGGCATGATCTCCCCTAGACAAAACCAAACTGTGAGGGGTCAAGCGTTTGGAGGTTGCCAATGTCCTTGCTTATAAGGTCCATGATAATGCATTCCATGGCCTTGCAGATCAAGCTAGTTAGGTTGATGGGCCTATAATTGCCTGGGTCAGTGGACCTTTGTGTTGAGGGATGACAGTGGTTGTCTTCCATTCAGCTGGGGTGAAGCTGGTGCTCAGGCTTTGGTTGAATAGGGTGTCTAACAGAGCTGAGAGCTCATGCCTGAGTTCATGTAGGATACAGCCAGGCATGTTATCGGGTCCCATAGAGACTGTATTTTTTTTACTTTGACAAGGCATTAAGGACCTGCTCCCTGGTGATGAGGGGAGGGGGGCAGGTGCTGGGGATGTCCTGGTTTACTGATGGGGGGACAGGAAGGTGAAGTTTTCACTGAACCTGTCTGCCAGCAGGTTGGCTATATCTATGGTGTTTGTGTATGTGGTGTTATTGACCACCAGTTCAGAGCAGATTTGGGTGTTGCCTTTGAGATTGTGGACATATGTGAAGAAGGCCTTGTGATTGTCTTTGGTGGATTTGGCCAATTTGGACTCAAAGTTAACCTTAGAGGATTTGCTTGTTCAGACAAAGGAGAGATTGCTTCCAACTTGGCACTTGCTCTTTCTTGGTCCTAGACAGTTTTTTTTCCTTCTGTTATAGAGTTTGTTTATTGCTGCTGTCCACCAGACAGGTTTACTCTTCCTTGAGGAAGATGTTTTGCTCCTGTCAGGTATTGCTGAGTCCATAAAGCTATATAGATGCTCATATAGTTTTTTGGGGTATGCTTGGACATTAGTGCTAGTTTCAACTGAAGGGACAGTGGCTGTGAAGCTGCTTACACCTACTCTGAGGAGATTGTAGTCAGCTTTGAAAAGTTTTTTCGTTTGACCCTGACAGGGGGGGTCAGGGGAGATGGTGACCTCAAAAGTGATTGCTGTATGGTCGGATCTTACCAAGGAGGATGACACTGTAGGAGTGCTACAGTGGCTACTCATGTTGGTTAGAACCAGGTTGAGGACATTTTCACCTCCCACATTATACTGTTTTCCCTGAATTTGAAGTTACAGATAGCAGTTGAAGTCATTTTACAGTTTGCACTGCATTTCAAGTGATTTCTCAGCTGTTGCGTGGATTAATCAGTGTTGCTGCATTTATTTGTTGTCACTTTTCATTTTTACAGCTAAAGGGCAGTTTTAGACAGGTATGTGAGTCATGTAGAGCTTGTTTTCTAGTGTCAGGGGGTTCTTGTTGCAGTTCTGGGGAAGATAAACACTATTGGTTAGAACTTTACCTGTTTTTCAATTGATCTTTCATTTATTATTTATTTTATATCATGTAGAGCTGTGCTTAACAAAGTGGAGTTAAAACATACAGTCCATTGGCATAGGCACTTTCAGTTATAACTTTCCTTAACATAGCCAACTGATTGTATCTGTTACTTGTATGGCTGTTATAGGTAGTTTGTCTGGTCTTTTTATACCTGGGCTCCAAACCAGCTACTCCACATTAAGAAAGTGTTTTTCTGCTCCTGTGTGCCAGAAGTGTGCTGATCTACTACATTTAACCATTTTACTGCATTAATTGCTGCCTTTTTTACTTTTTTCTGTCTGTGCCTGCTTCATTATCTGCACTTGTTTTGCACTGTAATATTGCTTAGATAGCATAGACTTGATCCAGACATGCTGAATCTACCCTATTTTGGTACACTTGAACTCAAATCCAGCCATTTTACATTAAGAAAGGCTCCCCTGCACCCTTGTGGCAGAAGAGTGTGGATATAGCCCTGTTTGGGGATTGCTGCAGGAAGGATCACTGTGTGACTTCCTATTGTCAGACTAGTTTAAAACTGCTTAAATTTGTCTGTATATAAGCCTCGCATTTAAACATAGCTATGTACTGCACAGTGGAGGTCAGTAGTGCCCTATATAGTAACAAACTCCTATAAACAATTTTTTCCCTAGACGTTTGTCAGTTGAACCCTCCCAGACTTCCCTGCTGTACTGCAGGCAATTCAGCTGTGCACTTCTGCACTGTGGGCAACTCAGCTGAGCACTGAGCAGCATCACCACCCTCCTTCACCCCTAATCCTTAACCAAATAAGCCCCCTTGCTTAGTTAGTCGAGTTAGTCCTAGAGCAAAAGCTAATCCAACTTGCCCACTTCCCAACTAGTACTTAGGTTTTAACCTGCTACAATGGACAGACATGTCCCAAAATTTCACCAGCTAGCCTGACTGACATTGGCATCCTAGGACAATGTAGTAATTGCCTCATGTATACTGACAACCACTTGCTCCTAAAGCAAACATATACAGTATGTGAGAGATGTACCTATACCATGAAGCTGGAATCAATCCTCTCATGTAACAATAAACAAGACATCAAACAGATTGTCAGCACACACACCTCTACTCTCACACAAGACAACGTCAAGTCACATAGACCCAGCTAGGCAAAGATACTCAGTAAGAGCTTACTAAATGACCAGATACCTCCCAAGCACAAACAGATCACAAATACTGCAACACAATCAGACCCCACTACACACAGCAACACAAATACAAGTGGCTCAACAAATAAACCCTTAAGGCAAAACACCTCAGAACCTAACTTCCTGGTCATAAACAATTCCATAGTGAGACACAGAGATGTCCCCCTCACCAGATTGGACAAAGAGAAAGTCATAGTTAGCTGACTGCCAGGTGCCAGGATCCATCAAATCACACATGCACTCAAGTCATTAAACAACAATTACCAACAACAATTACTGTTATGACTCTGTCATAGTATATGTTGGAGTGAATGATTTGAGATGTACCTCTGTAGACTGTATAAAAAGAAACATGGCTGATCTCTCGGAGTATGTGTCCCAGGCAGGTGTGTCCCTAGCACTAAGTAGCATTTTACCTTAACCCAGGATGATGCCACAATACAGACAAAAAATGACTGACTTCAACAATTGGCTTAGCTTCCAGTATCATTCCAAGGGGATCCAGTATCTGTCAGCCTGGGAAGAAATGGTCAACAGGTCATTCTGCTTTGCCAGATATGGTCTTCACCTGTCTCCTCTATGCTTGTGGATACTAGCAAAGATACTTGCCTCCCCATAGTGCCTTTTTTAGGTAATGTCAAAACAAAAAAAAATCCTAACGTAAAGAAATCCATTTGTGAAAGGCTATGCTACTTAATGCTAGAATCCTCAACAGAAAACTGCACTCCCAGGAAGCACTCCTCACTTGAAAGATGGTGACATCTGTGCAGTCATTGAGACTTGGTTCAAGGCCACAGAGAGCACCGTGGCCATACAAGACTAGAATTCCTTACACACGTTCAGACTCCAAAACAAGAGTAAAAGAACCAAAGGTGGAGGTATAGTCATCTTCATAACATCCAACTACACCTCGAGACTAGTTAAACAGTATGACTCTCTAGAGCTACTCCAAGTATAATTAAATATAGATAAAACACCCTACCACATCATCATTAGCTACAGGTCCCCACCGTAAACCAACAAAGACACACCAACTATCTGGACTTGCTAGAATCACTCCCTATAAAGCCAAACACTTTGGTCATGGGAGATTTCAACTATCATTCTATAGATTGGACAACCTACATGAGCAGAAATACAATTGCCCTGAGATTCCTGGACTTTGGTAATTCAAATGCTCTGGAACAGCTAGTCTGTACCCCTACAAGGGGACTGAATGTCCTGGACCTGGTACTCACCAACATGGGGTGGGGGGGGGGGTCACTGCACTATCCCTGTATGTTCTCTTCCCTGGTGAGGTCAGACCATAAATCTGTCTTGTTTGAAGTAAAGATGAGACTGAACACCCCCACAGGAGCAAACAAACTGAAAAGTTTCTCCAAAGCAAACTTTAGCCTACTAAGCAAGGGTATAAAAAGTTTCAACACCCCCCCCCCCCCGCTGACACAGCCAACAATAACTCCTAAACAGAGGAGTACACAGTTCCCTTGTACAGACATTTAAACAACTGTATAGACTCAGTTGTATCTGTCAGGACCAAAACCAGGTCCTCCCGAAGAAACAGGCCTCCCTGGTGGAGCGCAAATATAACTAGGTTAAATAACAAAAGGAAGAAACTGTTATCCAAAAACAAGAGGGAACTTACTCATCAGAGGAAGAATACCCTTCACAGCTTGAACAAGCAAACCAAATATCTTGTAAAGTCCTCTAAAGTAAATTATGAGGCTAAATTAGCATCTCTAACTAAAGACAATCATAAGGCTTTCTTTAGCTATGTCCAAAATCTTAAAGCGAATGTCCAGCTATGTGCCAAACTGATTGTGGATGGTACTACTCACACTGAACCTGAAGAAATTGCCAACCTGCTGACAGAAAGATCTGGCACAAATTTTACCCCTTTTCCCCACCAGACACACCCTATAGCATCTGTGTCACCATTCCATTATCTAGTATCTCAAAAGAGCAGGTCATATCCACCCTCTCCAAGGTGAGAAACACAGCCTCCATGGGACCAGATAATGTCCCAGGCCGCTTACTAAATAATTTAAAAGAAGACCTAGCAGAACTGTTTGGCACACTCTTCAACTATAGCTTGAGCACTGGCTTTGTTCCAGCAGAGTGTAAAAGAGCAACAGTAATCTGCTTACATGAAGGGGGTCCATCGACCAACATTGGGAACTATAGACCCATAAGCCTAACCAGTCTTATATGCAATGCCATGGAAAGAATCATCATGGACCTTATCAACAAGGACATAAGCAACCTCCAAACTTTGACCCAACCCAATTAGGTTTCATTAGGGGTAGGTCTTGCTTATTAAACCTGGTGGACATCTTCAAGAATGTTACCAAAGCCCTGGATGAGGGCAAAGCTGCACATTATGCTGTCTATCTTGACGTAGCCAAGGCCTTTGTTACAATCCCCACTCAGGTATCATTGAGAAACTCTCCCAGCTGGGGATTAACCCATAAATTACTAAATGGGTAGCAAACTGGCTCCCCAACAGAACACATACTAAGTTGGGGATTCCACCTCCACCAGTAGACCAGTCACCAGTGGTGTACCACAGGGATCTGTGCTGGGTCCTCTACTATTAAGAATCTACTTTTCAGACATCCAGGTGAAAGTAGATGGCCTGTGGCTTACTAAGTTCCCAGATGACTGCAGACTAGGTGCAATCAGTGAATCCCCAAATGATGTTAACATATTACAAAAGGGGCTAACACAGACAAATGATTGGTGCCAGAGTCACAGTCTAAAACTAAATGCAAAAAAGTGTGAAATTTATTCCCTTTGGCAAAGAAGTGGCCCCTGCAAATTACATTATGGGTAGCGCCCCCCCCCCCCCAAGCTCAAACACAGTGGTGAGAGTCTTGGAAACACAGGTTGACAGCAATTTAAACTTCAACCACCATATCTCCTCAGTAGTGAGGAAAGCCTTCTATGTTGCACATCTCATAAATAAGGACATCGCATCCAATACTAAGGATGCTATACCTCCTCTATACTCTACCCTCATCAGACTAATAATTGAGTACAATGCACCCTTTTGCATGTACCTTACCAGACACCTGCAACAACTGGAGAGATCACAGAGGTTTCTAACAAAGTAAACTGAAGGCCTCTAAAACATGACCTACACAGAAAGACTGAAAGCCCTGTCTCTGTACTTGGTATCCTACTGGCTTTTAAGAGTTGACCTGTGCCTGGTCTACAGAGCAATCTCTAACCCTGCCCTAATGGAAATGTTACATGTCCGCAAATCAAATGGGACAAGAGTCACTCACTTCAGGGATCCCAACCTAGCCTGTGACATAAACAGAACATGTTGGAGAGACAGATATGTGTCCCAGAGATTGCCACTCCTCTGGAATAAACTCCCACTTCACATGAAGCAGAGCTCCTCAATGACCCTATTTAAGTGCAACCTTGACAATTGGATGGGAGACAGTAAATTCACCCCAGGGGTGGCACCTGTGTCCCTCATGGGCAGGGCAGTCAGTGCTATTCACTGATTCACTCTGCTAACAATGGCCACCTAACCATGGTCAACTAGGGAACAATGGTATTACATAAATAGGCTTGTTAAGGCCCTAGAGCCATTAGCCTAGTAACCTCCTATGAACCTATGAACATAAATCCTATCAGTAAACAAGTTTTTGTTACATACAGATGCAGCAATCTGTTTGTAGCTGTATAACCTACAAAGCTAAGTGCCTAGCACCCTACAAGTAGCTTGTAGCAGCCTCTAGTGATGTTACATTTCTCAACTTATCCCACAACCACTACAAATAGTTCAACACTAGTGTTATGAATGTTTTCCCAAGTTGGGCTTATGACAGTTTCATATAAACCAGAGTTAAACATTTACTTAAATAGATAGTCATATTATAGTAACCAAAATTATCTCAGTAGACAGTAAATCTCTATTTTATTTAAGCTCAGCAACTCTCTGTAAATCAAATCAAGTTTTACTTCACACTGCACAAAATGGAAGATCAGCCTACTTGTTTCCACCTCTGTTGCCAGCCTTAATAACATTAGGCATCCTAAAGCAGGGTAGCAACTGCGATATGCATTGCTATTTAATGCTAATTTATACTGAAAATTGCATAATATGTTGGAGTTTTTCTCCCGGGGCCTCCGCTGAAAAAGGGCTCTTCAGCTCAGTCGGACAATCCCGGTCAACAAATGTAAAATAAATATATATGTTCTCAGATAGTGAACTCATAAATAAATATGTTCTCAGATAGTGAACTCTTACTAAACACATATAACTCTGTTTGTGAGACGTGCAAATATTTAAGATTAAGAGATTTGGAGGCCTTTTTTTTAAAACTTCTTTATTGAATTATCACTTGTGACATAGACAAGTTTAGATTTATATAAAAGTAATCAAACTGTATTAACAAGTTCATGTTTACAAACATTATACTTCACATACATTACTATATATCATATAAGCTAAGCAACATTACATAAATTATTAAATTCATGCCTTTTTTAAAACAAGAAACATCTTTATTAAACCATCACTTATGACATAAGCAATCATACATTTATATAAATGAAAACAATCCATACCAACACACTCCCAGTTGCAAGCATTTTACATCACAAACCATACTGACACACTCCCAGTTGCAAACACTATACATCGCTTATAATCTACCCAATCATTTTCATTCAGATATTACATAGCTCATTTAAGCCCTGCCTTATTTTAAACCTCATTCCTCACCAGTATGTATTGTTCCCACAATTCCAATTGTTTCCCTATGTAGCTTGCTCCTACCCATTTCTAAAGATCTCAATTCCAGTTTTATCTCTGTTAATAAATTCACTACTTCTAGTATAGTTGCTTTAGATTTTGATTTCCATATTCTAGCAATTGCTTTTCTGGCAGCCACCATAATTAAACACAGTATGCACCCAACCTTGACACATAATGTGATATCATATGCTGATGCTGTAAAGAAATCTTTACCTAAGCCTCTTAGATCTGTAAGGCTTCAAGCAAAGCAAAAATCAAAGATAAACTTCGCATCACATAATATTTCATCTTTAACAGAGTCGACAAGAGACAAGGATCTTAATTTCAGTACACTAGAGCACTCCGCAAACAAAATATTAGAGTGATTGATGACTTCATCATGATACACACAGATTCCCCATTCATTAGACTAGACAAAGCTATTGAGTTGTCTTTCAGGGTAGCAGGATCTTGGGCATCTCAAGGGCCATTAGGACTCTTGTACCAGACAAATGTAAATATGACATGGTAGTTGTATATGTTCGGGTGAATGACATGGGATGAAAAACAAAGAGGGAGATCCAGAGAGGCATGCATGAACTCTCTTTGCATGTCACAGATGCAAGCAAGATGCTGATATTGAGAGGAATCTTCCCTTCTCTATGACTGATGCTTTAGCACAAAGAAACTATGGTGGCTTTAGCAATTGCAAGGAATAGTCTGCACCACTCATTCAAAGGCTACCGCATACTGGCTAAAGCTCTTGTTGCCACCACACTGCATTTTTTAGCCAAAGATCAGTTAATGAACATTCCATAATAACACACGTATCAATAAGAAAACAGAATCAAATTTAGGTGGCTCTGTTCACTATTATAAATCTAAACAAGGTGCTGGACCTTGAGCCAGTCTTGCATTTGGAAAGCTTTCTTATAAGTGTTAATCACTGAAACATAGTTTAAATTCCCAGAAAGCATTCCCTCCATACCTGGTCTTAACATCTACCATGCCTTCAGACCCAGTGGAAACTGTGGGGACGGGTCCATATTTGTCAGAGATCATATCACCTCCAGACAGACTCTCAGTGACACAAATGGAACGTATCAAACTCTAAATCACAGTAAATAAAATCAGCTGTCATTTTATTGCCTGTTACAGGGCAACTTCCAAGACCCTAGAAGCTCATGTCAGGTTCTTAAACATAATGGATGAACTCCCCATAAATAAGAACTTCATCATTATGGGATACTTTAACTACTCATCAATTGACTAGAATACATATACATCAAAAGTAGGATATGCTCAGAAGTTTTAAATTTAATAAATAAAACACAATATACCAGATTGTTACTAGCCCAGCTTCAGGACAAAATATTCTTAACTTGGTTCTTACAAATGTAGCATTATTATACACACAGTAAGATAGTTACCATTTCCCTCAAACTATCTAAATCTCCCAAAATCACTATATCAGATTTCAAAGACACATCTTTAGACAGACACAGTCATAAGAGATCTGGGCTCTTATGTGGATAATTATCTCCCATTTGATCATTATATTTCCACTATAGTCATGAAATACTTCTGACTGGCCCAGTTAATTTCCAAAGGAATGTCTTCAAGATCCAAAGAGGTCATCTTTCCACTGTACTCTCCCTGTATCAGACCCATCACTGAATACAATGGTATGTATGAATCAAAACATATTGCTCAGCTATTAAGACTCCCAAAATATCTCACCAAGAAAATCAAAGGTCTTACTTCTTTCAGATATCCTGGAACAACTCTCATTATCTCAGTACCCTACAGGCTATTCTGAGATGACGTGTCTTGCTTTTTTGAGCCATGAAATACCCAGTCCTATTCGACTTTCACTTTCTTTGCAAAATCAGGGACTCAACCAACGTCTGCACTAGGGACCCAAATCTATACCAACAAGCAAGACTCGCTGGAGATAGTTTCTTAACTCAACGTATTCCCAGTCTATGGAGTAAGTGACTACTACAGGTCAAATAATGTACTGTGTTGATTACTTTTAAAGGAAAACTGTGTCCTCTCTTACAGTTTAACTGAAACCTTAGGTTTCTTTTCTCCCTACAACATGATTCCAGTACTGTGTAGGTATCAGAAACCTCCTTGTACTTTTTAAAACTTTATTTCCTTGCATTGGAATCAAAGGAAGGTGAAAGCCCACCTAATTTTTTATAAGCTTAACTTCTCACATACTTTGCAGAGGAATTCATCTCCACCTGCATGACATACCATAGACATGGTTAAATCTGTAGTTTACCCTGTCAGGTACTGCTCTCAATCTTAGATGGGCAATTATTCCTACTAATGTCAGGAACGCAGCAGCTGATATAAAAAAGATAGAAAGCTGTCAAACTGTTTTCTACGCTTTTTAATGCAGTGAGGAGAATTTAACACTCCTCTTCCATAGCAAAACAAAGCAATTACATCAGTCAGGGGTTTAAAGGCAATTATCACCTCTTCTGACAAATTTACATAAGCAGCTACAGAGTATTGAAATGTTAAGCTTTAAATGTTAGTCATTTATAATAGTGTATATGTTAAGATAACTTAAATGTAGTATCAAAGATTTCTGAGACATTTATAGAAAAGTCAGAAAATATTTTTTCTTGCAAAGTATCAACATATTTACAATTTTCAGCCACCCACCCCACAGAATTGCAGAAAGAGATACAAGTGGCAACCCTATCAAGTAGGTGCACTGACAATGTTCATATAAAGGTGCTTTTTTCTTTTTTGTGACATCCTCCCAGAGAAGGAAGCATATCTGATACACGCAGATCCATGGTAAGAGATTCCCACTGACTGAGTCAGTCCTTACATTATTAGAGTGCATGAGCATTTTGTAGTCCAGAGGAAATTAGACCATTTAAGGAAACCATAATATACAGCTGAATTTACTTGAATGTACATTTACTATGTGCTCTTGCATTAAAAAACATTAAGAAAAGGAAATCAGAAGTACTTAACTGTGTTTAAATGCATACACACACGCACACACAGGCAGTCAGACGTGCATTTAAACACAGTACTGCATCCCACATATAATATTCTGCATGCTACATACATTTTTTATACACACACATACACACACACACACACACACACACACACACACACACACACACATATATATATATATATATATATATATATATATATATATATATATATATATATATATGAGTGTAGACACACATATATCCATTTTAATTTGTTTTTCTTTAAAGGACATAAAGTACGCACACAGGCATATAATCTAGTTCTCCATTATACAAACACACGCACACACTCGTATGCTTTTATACACATGTATATATAGACACACACACACACACACACACACACACACACACACCTACATATCTACACAAACACATACACACATGTACTCTATATATATATATATATATATATATATATATATATATATATATGCGTGTGTGTGTATAAACCTGATAGACTTCTTTGAAAAGGTCACCAAAGCCGTAGATGAGGATAAGGTGGTTCACACAGCCTATCTAGATCTCGCCAAGGCTTTTGACACCATCCCCCACTCTGAAATTATACACAAACTCACTAAACTAGATATAAATCCATATGTCACAAGATGGGTTGCCAAATGGCTCACTGACAGAATGAACACTGTAAAAGTTGTAGACTCCAAATCTGACTTCAAACCAGTGACAAGTGGAGTACCACAGGGTTCAGTCCTGGTACCTCTCCTATTTGGTATCTATTTCTCTGAAGTACAGACTAACACAAAAGGCCTCTGGCTAATGAAGTTTGCAGATGACTGCAAACTAGGGGCCATAGTCAAGTCCACAAATGATGTGGACATCCTACAGAAGGGCCTCACTGAGACAGATGCCTGGTGTCAGAGGCATGGCCTCAAGCTCCATGCCAAAAAGTGCATTGTCATCCCCTTTGGTAAAAACTCTGTACCCATGAACTACCACACAAATGGCAGTGTACTTAATGCCGAATGTGTGATAAAAGACCTTGGGACCCTGGTGGACAGTAGTCTCTCCTTTGATAATCACATCGCCACAGTAGTCAGGAAATCCTTCTACGTGGTACACCTCATCACAAAAGGGTTCTCATCTAGGAAAAAAGAGGTCATTGTTCCCCTCTACTTGGCACTCATTAGACCCATTATCGAGTACAATGCCCCTTTTGGAATGTACCTCACAAGACATCTGCAGCAGCTGGAAAGGCCACAGAAGTACCTCACATAGAGGATTACCGGCCTCAAACAGATGCCCTACACTGACCGTCTCAAAACAAACTCTCGCGTTACTCTGTAGCATATTGCCTATTCTGAGGAGATCTCTGCCTAACACATAAAGCTATGTTAAACCCAGAGCTGTTGGACATGCTACACCTAAAGAAATCCCAATCCCTCCAAGCTAAACGCTATAGGGACCTAAATCTTGTCACCACAATAAACAGGACATGCTGGAGGGATAGATTCCTGCCCAGAGACTTCCTAGACTCCGGAACAAGCTACCCATCTATGTCAAGCAAAGTTCCTCATTAGCACTCTTCAAGAAAAATCTTGATGAGTGTTTGGGAAATAGGAAATGCACCCGGGGATCACTTCTGTGGCTCTGCTCGACAGGGGCACAGAAATTTAAATTTCTTGGGTGGCATAAGCCAGGGAACCTTGTTGGCTAGGTTTACCTAGGCCCTTGGGCCAATAGCCTAGTACATACCTATGAACCTATGAATAGCTTAGCAGTTCACAAAGCAATCACAATCATGAGATCATGGCATGGGATTCAAAAAACTTTCCCCGTGCTCAGGTAAACTGCAACAGCCAAAAGGGTCAATTTATGCAAATACAGAAAAGTGATGCAGAAACATAATTATCCACAATGAGGTAAAGACCTTATTAACAGCTACTGTTCATGTCTCTGAATTATGAGGTGTTACTGCTAGAGCTAATCAGCATTTTCCTGTGGTAATCATCACTGGAAGCTGATGCATCTCATTAGCACAGGCACCTACCCATTAATTGACTCTCCCAAGCAAATCCTCTGATTCAAAAACATACACACACATACACACACACACCCATACCTCCTAGATGCTGTTGGTTTTTGCAGACTACACCAGATTTTGCCTCTTTTTGTCCTGTCTTTCATGAATAATGGATGATTACAGTCAGTCAATAATGCCAGATGTTGAGTTTCATACTTCTTATTATTCAGAAAATGCATCATGATGCAAAACCTCTTATTCTGTTAACTTTTTAAATGGCTTAGAGTAATGTTTAAAAAGTGCTCCTGGTGTCTGATGTCTCCCACCCCTATGTATTGCAAGCTTTACTTGTTAGTCTTCAAGAAGTTCAAATATATGGCAGTCACTCCCCCAAACACTAGCAAGAGAACACATACACACACACACACACACACACACACACACACACACACACACACACACACACACACACACACACACACACGCACACACACACGCAAAGATATTCAGACATTTATGCACACACACTCAAAGACGGTTCCACACGTAGACACTCAACATACATGAGACATACATACCCTTACCTGATCACAATCACAGACACACTGACACACACACACCCTACTGTACCTATCCCCCACCTAACTCGCATACTCTGATCACCAAGACACACACACACATACACACACACACACACACAGAAACACACACACACACACACACACACACTCACATATACACAAACACATACACACATAATATATGTGTGTGTGTGTGTGTGTGTGTGTGTGTGTGTGTGTGTGTGTGTGTGTGTGTGTGTGTGTGTGTGTGTATATGCAATATGGGTGCATGTTTGTTATTTATAATAAACTTAATATAGCAGCATTAAGCATTAATAAAGTATACATTTTAGTAAATGCTGCTTAATGTTTTACTTATTCACTGTCACACATTGACTATGTGTTGCACATGCAATCTTTGTCATTGTCTTTATGTCAGTATTTTTTTCCTTTGTATTGTTAAGTGCATTAATTACTTGTTATTATCTTTGTCAATGTAGCCCGAGTCATGGCTGAAAAGGGTCTTTGGACCAGTTCATTTTCCTGGACCAAAGTATAAATGAATATGAAATAGACAAAAGGGGGTGAACATGACAGAAATAATTAAGGAACTAGTAAAGCACATTTTAATTCTGCATCATTCATGAGAGAGAGAGAGAAACTTCCCACTGAAGACATTGGGAAGTAGCAGACAGACTTAGTTTGGAGTCCTACTACTTGTCACCTGTAAATGTGCAGCAAGGATCATTTATTGTAATGAAAGTTTTCACACCTCAGCATGAGTGTGGAGGAAGTCTGTCAATTCTTTTAGAACTACAAAACATCCCTTTACAAAAGCCTGCTATTTACCTAATTTCTTTATCTGGAAGTAACTAAGAGCTATTTATAGCATAGAACAAGCTCTGATAGACACACAAAAGTACAGCTTAGTAGTTCACGAAGCAATCACAATCATTAGATCATGCTTTCGGATTCAAAAAAACTCCCCATGCTCAAGTAAACTGCTTCAAACAAAAGGGTCAATTTATGCAAATACAGAAAGGTGATTCAGAAACATGATTATCCACAATGAGGTAAAGACCTTATTAACAGCTAATGTTCATGCCTTTGAATTATGAGGTGTTACTGCTAGTGCTAATCAGCATTTTCCTGTGATAATCATCACTGGAAACCCATGTATCTCGTTAGCACAGGCACCCACCCATTCATTCATTCTCTCATGCAAATGCACTCATTCAAAAAAACACACACGCACACACACACACACACACACACACACACACACACACACACACACACACACACACACACACACACACACACACACACACACACACACACACACACACACACACACACACACACACACACACACACACACACACACACACACATACACCCATACGTCTCAGCTGCTGTTGGCTTTACAGAATACACCAGATTTTGCCTCTTTTTGTCCTGTCTTTCATGAATAATTGATGACTACAGTCAGTCGATAATCCCAGATGTTGAGTTTCATACTTCTTATTATTCAGAAAATGCTTCATGATACAAAACCTCTTGTTCTGCTAACTTTTTAAATGGCTTAGAGTAATGTTTAAAAAGTGTCCCTGATGTCTCCCACCCCTATGTATTCCAAGCTTTACTTGTTAGTCTTCAAGAAGTTCAGATGTATCGCAGTCACTCCCCCAAACACACACTAGTGAACAAGCGCACACACACACACACACACACACACACACACACACACACACACACACACACACACACACACACACACACATTCATACTCACCTTAGACCACTCATATCTCTGCTGACATGCACAGAAACTGCCACACAGTTCCAACCAGCCTAATTGTTTCAGTGATTTACAATGGTGGGATGAGAATTTGGCCTTGGTGACAAATTTGGCTATTCTGTTGTAACACATATCAAGTTTGGATTTTGTAGAATTTTGGATATTAGTGAGGAGAGGGGCACCATAAAGGAGACAGGGTAAAAAAATCTAGTTGCAAGGGTTTGTCTAGTAGACAGGCTAAGAAAGCGTTGGTGCCTGTACAGCATTGGTGTCTGTATAGCATACCAAGCTTTTGGTGTGTTTTTTTGATGTTACTGTTTATGTGTAGGTCAAAGTTTAGGTTTTCATCTATAATAATGCCTAGTAATTTAGTTGTGTGTGGGACAATGTCTTTAGTGGTATTGTCGTGGGCTTGTATACTAAAACGTTTTTTATCTACGAGAGTGGATTTCTTAGGGGTAAAAATTAAGCAGGTGGTTGAGGAGTTGGGCATGGATGCATTTTTCCAGTATTTTAGAGAGGGGTAAGAGAACAGCTATGGGTGGAAAGTTTGTGGTGTCTGTGTTGGTGCCGCCTTTGTGTAAGGGGAGAATTAATGCTTTTTTCCAGATGTCTGGGACAAGGGATACTTTAATTGATCTGTTAATGAGTTTGCTGATGGAATAAGCTATAGAGTTTGCAGCTAGCTGCAGGAAGTGTGGGGGTAGATTGTCAGGGGCTAGAGTACAGAGTTTAAGCTTACGTAAAAGTTTTTTTATTGTGGCAATGGGTATGGGGGAGAATTTTAGTTTAGAGTTGTGTGCAGGATTGTTTTCTGGGATGGTGTGGTCATTAGCTGTCTTGGTGGTGGTGGTGGTGGTGGTGTTAACCATAGGAAAGGTGGTGGTTAGGTTAGCTATGGTGTCAATGAAGTAGGAACTGGAGAGGGTGGCAAGTTCAGTAGAGGTTTTGTGTGGGTCAGGGGGTGGGTTGCTTTGAGAACCTGGATGTAATAGATGGTTGATAGAGGACCAGAATTTTTTGGGATTATTTTTATGTTGGCTTTGTAGGTGGAGGCAGTGGGCTTTTTTATCATTGGTTATTAGATGTTTTGCCTGGTTACGGAGTTGTTTGTATTGTATTAGAGTTGTAGGGTCTTTATATTTCTGCCATGATTTCCATATTTTATCCCTTGTGGACATGACTTTTTTGGTGGATTTTGAGAGCTAGCTTTAATAGTTATGTTTTATTCGTTTTTGGCGGGTGGGTGCTTGCCTATTTAGGAAGTCTAGAAATGTTGAGTTAAAGAACTCAACAGCCTCATTAAGTGGCAGGGATTTGAGGGATTCCCAATTTACTTTAGCTAAGGTTTCATTAAATATGGATGGTTGGAACTTAGTCAAATTTCTGGTTGATTTGTATTGGTGTTGCCCTGGGGTGGGGTGGTTTTGCGTAGGATATATGCTGAGTGGTGGTCGCTAATGGTATTAGGTAGTATGAGTGCAGTGATGATATTGTTAGGGTGAGATACTAATATCCAGGCTATTGCAGAGCCCCAATTGTTATTTTTGTGGGGTCTAGTGATGTCTTCAATTAGTTGGGAGAAGTTGTAAAGGTTTATGTTTTTTGAGGGATTGTTGTGGGCAATGTCTAGCCAATCAATGTTTACATTACCTAAGGTGATGGTTTCATTATCTATGTTTTGTGAAGTCCAGGCAAGTATGCTTTCTAATATTGGTATGTTGTTTCCTGAAGGAATATACAGAGCAATTATGCAAATGTTTTTATGGTTGTTAAGTTTTAATACAGAGATTAGTACTTTGGCTGGGGAGAAGTCTGGTGTTGGTTTTGAGTAGGGAATTAATGTATATTTGCTAGGGAAGAGTATTGCTACTCCTCCTCCTTTCTTGTTCGGCCGATCGGCTCTCAAGGAGGAGGAGTGAGGTTTAGGAGAAGGCAGGAATTCAGCAATTTATGTAATGTTAGACTAATTGATAAATATGGTCTATTAAAACTTACATTTCATGTATATATGTGTTGAACTTATATAACCATTAAGAAATTCACAATTTTGCAGCACTCATTTTGAGGATTGGTGCAATAGATACAATATCATTTAAGCTATGGGGATTCATAGCATTAAGCTTTAATTGTCAGTTCAACTCCCTACATTCTAACTTGGTCTACCAACTGGCACCTCTGGGGTTGGTGTAATTTTTTTTAATAATGGCAAAATAAAACTTTTTAAATGTAGAACAAATTAGTGAGTGTTTATATAATGCATTCTCATACAATTTCATTGTTATGTTGTAATTATGTTTGTGAATTCTTTTTCTAATATAACATTTTATCTTACCAATATAAAAATTAGGACATGTAGAACATTTTGCAATATATACCACGCCTTTGGTACTACAATTGCCACTCGGTAAGTGAACCCTGCCCTGATTTGGGGGGGCTATGCCAGTGTATCTCCCGTCAAAAATGCCATGGCATTATTTAGAAAAAAACACTCCTTTTTGTCCTCCCATTTCTAACCAGTTCAATATTTCCATAATCTAACTCAAAAAATCCTTTCAATTTGCTAGTCGTTTTGTGAACAAAATAGGGTTGCTGACCATAATAGCTAAAACTGATGGTCTTGTTTTAAAATATTCCAATTTGTATTAATAATATATTTTATCATGTTAGCAGCTTCACTGTATTCTACCACTACTGCTCTCTCAAAGTACATTTTTGCACCATGTTCTGTTCTTTAACAGATGTTGCCAGTGTGGAATAATCTCCCAAAAAGGAGCTTATAATGTACTTCCCTATATATGACCCTTTCCCTGAGTAGCATTGTGCTATTGCCCAGAATGATGCCGTAGTACAAGGACAAAATGATTGACTTCAACGATTGGATAAGCTTCTGGTGCCATTCTAAAGGGATCCAGTATCTGTCTGCCTGGGATGACATGGTCGACAGACCACGATGTTTTGCCAGAATTGGCCTGCACCTGTCACCCCTGGGATTCCGGATACTAGCTAAGGTTCTTGCCGCCCCTATAGTGCCTTTTTTAGGCAAGGTTTAAATGACAAATTCACAACCATAACAGGAACAGGCAAGCAAAAAACTGAGGGTGATGCTACTCAATGCTAGAAGTCTAAATCTCAGAATGCACTCACTCGAGGCACTCCTTAAAATGGAGAATATCGCTATCTGTGCAGTGACTTAGACCTGGTTCAAGGCTCCAGAGAGCACCCCTGCACTACCAGGCTATAACTCATACCACACTTTTCGGCCATGTAACCTGGACCGGAACCCCAAAGGCGGAGGTGTGTCCATATTCATTAAGGATATCCACACCACCAGGCTAGTTGCACAGCATAATGCAGCCGAGGTTATCCAAGTGCAACTAACTCTGGGCAAAACTGCAATCCAAATTGTAGCTTGCTACAGATCACCCACCATGCCCCAGGATTCCCAATCCTCTTTTCTTGATGTACTGGAAAATATTAGGGTTCAACCAAACACCTTAATAATGGGTGATTTCAACTACCCCACCATTAACTGGGAAAGCTACTCATGTACCAACTCCTTCGCTCAACACTTTCTGAAATTCATAAACTCCAATGCCCTGGATCAACTTATCCACACCCCCACCAGGGGCAACAATATCCTAGATCTAGTCATTACCAACATGAGTGACCAGTGTTCCACACCTGAAGTCAATGCCTCATTGGTCCGATCCAACCATAAGCTAATTACCCTAGATATCCACATCCTGCCCCCACCCCCTATTAAGGAAACCATGGTAAAAAATTTCTCCAAAGCCAACTTCATGCTTCTTAAGACAGAAGTGGTGAACTTCATGACACCCATGCAGATGGACAATACAGTTACGACTACTGAATCCTACACAACTGCACTTTATAAGCACTTACATGAGTGCATGGATCATGCTATCCCAAACAGAACCAAGACGCTATCCTCCAAAAAAAGGAAACCAATCTGGTGGTCCCCTGCCATAAACAAACTGTACAACAGAAGGAAGAAACTGTTGAAAAAGAGAGTAAAATCCCATGAGTGGAGGAGCTCCCTGGTCAGCCTCAGTAAGAAGCTGCAATCCCTGATAAAATCCTACAAAGGTAATTACGAAAACAAAATCGCCACTGATTCTATAGCTATGTCAATAATCTCAATGGCAACACTCAGATCCCCTCTGAGTTACAGCACAATGACACTAAATATACAGACCCAACTGATATTGCCAACATCCTGGCAGATAGATTCAGTGCTAACTTTACCCCCCTCTCACCCCCTAAAGAGCCCATCTCTATACCAGAAGAATGCAAAGTTCCTGTAAACACGGCTGCACAGGTAAAATCCACACTCTCCAAAGCCAAGAACACAGCATCCATGGGAACAGACAACATCCCAGGCTGTGTTCTACATGAACTACAGAATGAACTGGCACCCCACCTAAGTACCATGTTCAATCATAGCCTCACCTCAGGCTTTGTGCCTGCTGAATGGTGCACAGTAACGGTTATCCCACTCCACAAGGGGGGAGCCACCACGGACCCTGGGAACTACCGCCCCATTAGCCTGATGAGCCTGGTCTGCAAGGCCATGGAATGTATCATCATGGAACTTATAAACAAAGACATTGATAATCTCCAAACTCTGGACCCCACCCAGTTCGGGTTTGTAAAAGGCAGAGCATGTCTCCTAAACCTGATAGACTTCTTTGAAGCAGTCACCAAAGCTGTAATCAAGGGTAAGGTGGTTCACACAGCCTATCTAGATCTTGCCAAGGCTTTCAACACCATCCCCCACTCTGGAATTATAGATAAACTCACTAAACTAGGTATAAATCCCTATGTCACAAGATGGGTTGCCAACTGGCTCACTGACAGAACCCACACTGTGAAAGTAGCAGACTCCAAATCTGACTTCAGACCAGTGACAAGTGGAGTACCACAGGGTTCAGTTCTGGGTCCTCTCCTGTTTGGTATCTACTTCTCTGAAGTACAGGCTAACACAGAAGGTCTTTGGCTAATGAAGTCCACAGGTGACTGCAAACTAGGAGCCATAATCGAAACTCCTAATGATGTGGACATTCTACAAAAGGGCCTCACTGAGACAGAGGCCTGGTGTCAAAGCCATGGCCTCAAGCTCAATGCCAAAAAGTGCATTGTCATCCCCTTTGGTAAAAACTCTGTACCCATGAACTACAACATAGGCGGTAGTATACTTAACACCGAAAGTGTGATAAGAGACCTTGGGACACAGGTGAACAGCAGTCTCTCCTTTGATAATCACATCACCACAGTAATCAGGAAATCCTTCTACGTGGCACACCTCATCACAAAAGGTTTCTCATCCAGAAAAAAAAAGGTCATTGTTCCCCTCTACGCATCACTCATTAGACCCATTATAGAGTACAATGCCCCTTTTGGTATGTACCTCACAAGACATCTACAACAACTGGAAAGGCCACAGAAATACCTCACAAAGAGGATTACTGGCCTCAAACAGATGCCCTACGCAGACCATCTCAAAAAACTCCAGCTTTACT
>NC_056737.1:430132553-430137553 GCF_019279795.1 Protopterus annectens
TGCAAGGGTTTGTCTAGTAGACAGGCTAAGAAAGTGTTGGTGCCTGTACAGCATTGGTGTCTGTATAGCATACCAAGCTTTTGGTGTGTTTTTTTGATGTTACTGTTTATGTGTAGGTCAAAGTTTAGGTTTTCATCTATAATAATGCCTAGTAATTTAGTTGTGTGTGGGACAATGTCTTTAGTTGTATTGTCATGGGCTTGTATACTAAAACGTTTTTTATCTACGAGAGTGGATTTCTTAGGGGTAAAAATTAAGCAGGTGGTTGAGGAGTTGGGCATGGATGCATTTTTCCAGTATTTTAGAGAGGGGTAAGAGAACAGCTATGGGTGGAAAGTTTGTGGTGTCTGTGTTGGTGCCGCCTTTGTGTAAGGGGAGAATGAATGCTTTTTTCCAGATGTCTGGGACAAGGGATACTTTAATTGATCTGTTAATGAGTTTGCTGATGGAATAAGCTATAGAGTTTGCAGCTAGCTGCAGGAAGTGTGGGGGTAGATTGTCAGGGGCTAGAGTACAGAGTTTAAGCTTACGTAAAAGTTTTTTTATTGTGGCAATGGGTATGGGGGAGAATTTTAGTTTAGAGTTGTGTGCAGGATTGTTTTCTGGGATGGTGTGGTCATTAGCTGTCTTGGTGGTGGTGGTGGTGGTGGTGTTAACCATAGGAAAGGTGGTGGTTAGGTTAGCTATGGTGTCAATGAAGTAGGAACTGGAGAGGGTGGCAAGTTCAGTAGAGGTTTTGTGTGGGTCAGGGGGTGGGTTGCTTTGAGAACCTGGATGTAATAGATGGTTGATAGAGGACCAGAATTTTTTGGGATTATTTTTATGTTGGCTTTGTAGGTGGAGGCAGTGGGCTTTTTTTCTCATTGGTTATTAGATGTTTTGCCTGGTTACGGAGTTGTTTGTATTGTATTAGAGTTGTAGGGTCTTTATATTTCTGCCATGATTTCCATATTTTATCCCTTGTGGACATGACTTTTTTGGTGGATTTTGAGAGCTAGCTTTAATAGTTATGTTTTATTCGTTTTTGGCGGGTGGGTGCTTGCCTATTTTGGAAGTCTAGAAATGTTGAGTTAAAGAACTCAACAGCCTCATTAAGTGGCAGGGATTTGAGGGATTCCCAATTTACTTTAGCTAAGGTTTCATTAAATATGGATGGTTGGAACTTAGTCAAATTTCTGGTTGATTTGTATTGGTGTTGCCCTGGGGTGGGGTGGTTTTGCGTAGGATATATGCTGAGTGGTGGTCGCTAATGGTATTAGGTAGTATGAGTGCAGTGATGATATTGTTAGGGTGAGATACTAATATCCAGGCTATTGCAGAGCCCCAATTGTTATTTTTGTGGGGTCTAGTGATGTCTTCAATTAGTTGGGAGAAGTTGTAAAGGTTTATGTTTTTTGAGGGATTGTTGTGGGCAATGTCTAGCCAATCAATGTTTACATTACCTAAGGTGATGGTTTCATTATCTATGTTTTGTGAAGTCCAGGCAAGTATGCTTTCTAATATTGGTATGTTGTTTCCTGAAGGAATATACAGAGCAATTATGCAAATGTTTTATGGTTGTTAAGTTTTAATACAGAGATTAGTACTTTGGCTGGGGAGAAGTCTGGTGTTGGTTTTGAGTAGGGAATTAATGTATATTTGCTAGGGAAGAGTATTGCTACTCCTCCTCCTTTCTTGTTCGGCCGATCGGCTCTCAAGGAGGAGGAGTGAGGTTTAGGAGAAGGCAGGAATTCAGCAATTTATGTAATGTTAGACTAATTGATAAATATGGTCTATTAAAACTTACATTTCATGTATATATGTGTTGAACTTATATAACCATTAAGAAATTCACAATTTTGCAGCACTCATTTTGAGGATTGGTGCAATAGATACAATATCATTTAAGCTATGGGGATTCATAGCATTAAGCTTTAATTGTCAGTTCAACTCCCTACATTCTAATTTGGTCTACCAACTGGCACCTCTGGGGTTGGTGTAATTTTTTTTAATAATGGCAAAATAAAACTTTTTAAATGTAAAACAAATTAGTGAGTGTTTATATAATGCATTCTCATACAATTTCATTGTTATGTTGTAATTATGTTTGTGAATTCTTTTCCTAATATAACATTTTATCTTACCAATATAAAAATTAGGACATGTAGAACATTTTGCAATATATACCATGCCTTTGGTACTACAATTGCCACTCGGTAAGTGAACCCTGCCCTGATTTGGGGGGGCTATGCCAGTGTATCTCCCGTCAAAAATGCCATGGCATTATTTAGAAAAAAACACTCCTTTTTGTCCTCCCATTTCTAACCAGTTCAATATTTCCATAATCTAACTCAAAAAATCCTTTCAATTTGCTAGTCGTTTTGTGAACAAAATAGGGTTGCTGACCCGCAATAGCTAAAACTGATGGTCTTGTTTTAAAATATTCCAATTTGTATTAATAATATATTTTATCATGTTAGCAGCTTCACTGTATTCTACCACTACTGCTCTCTCAAAGTACATTTTTGCGCCATGTTCTGTTCTTTAACAGATGTTGCCAGTGTGGAATAATCTCCCAAAAAGGAGCTTATAATGTACTTCCCTATATATGACCCTTTCCCTGAGTAGCATTGTGCTATTGCCCAGAATGATGCCGTAGTACAAGGACAAAATGGTTGACTTCAACGATTGGATAAGCTTCTGGTGCCATTCTAAAGGGATCCAGTATCTGTCTGCCTGGGATGACATGGTCGACAGACCACGATGTTTTGCCAGAATTGGCCTGCACCTGTCACCCCTGGGATTCCGGATACTAGCTAAGGTTCTTGCCGCCCCTATAGTGCCTTTTTTAGGCAAGGTTTAAATGACAAATTCACAACCATAACAGGAACAGGCAAGCAAAAACTGAGGGTGATGCTACTCAATGCTAGAAGTCTAAATCTCAGAATGCACTCACTCGAGGCACTCCTTAAAATGGAGAATATCGCTATCTGTGCAGTGACTGAGACCTGGTTCAAGGCTCCAGAGAGCACCCCTGCACTACCAGGCTATAACTCATACCACACTTTTCGGCCATGTAACCTGGACCGGAACCCCAAAGGCGGAGGTGTGTCCATATTCATTAAGGATATCCACACCACCAGGCTAGTTGCACAGCATAATGCAGCCGAGGTTATCCAAGTGCAACTAACTCTGGGCAAAACTGCAATCCAAATTGTAGCTTGCTACAGATCACCCACCATGCCCCAGGATTCCCAATCCTCTTTTCTTGATGTACTGGAAAATATTAGGGTTCAACCAAACACCTTAATAATGGGTGATTTCAACTACCCCACCATTAACTGGGAAAGCTACTCATGTACCAACTCCTTCGCTCAACACTTTCTGAAATTCATAAACTCCAATGCCCTAGATCAACTTATCCACACCCCCACCAGGGGCAACAATATCCTAGATCTAGTCATTACCAACATGAGTGACCAGTGTTCCACACCTGAAGTCAATGCCTCATTGGTCCGATCCAACCATAAGCTAATTACCCTTGACATCCACATCCTGCCCCCACCCCCCATTAAGGAAACCATGGGAAAAATTTCTCCAAAGCCAACTTCATGCTTCTTAAGACAGAAGTGGTGAACTTCATGACACCCATGCAGATGGACAATACAGTTACGACTACTGAATCCTACACAACTGCACTTTATAAGCACTTACATGAGTGCATGGATCATGCTATCCCAAACAGAACCAAGACGCTATCCTCCAAAAAAAGGAAACCAATCTGGTGGTCCCCTGCCATAAACAAACTGTACAACAGAAGGAAGAAACTGTTGAAAAAGAGAGTAAAATCCCATGAGTGGAGGAGCTCCCTGGTCAGCCTCAGTAAGAAGCTGCAATCCCTGATAAAATCCTACAAAGGTAATTACGAAAACAAAATCGCCACTGATTCTATAGCTATGTCAATAATCTCAATGGCAACACTCAGATCCGCTCTGAGTTACAGCAAAATGACACTAAATATACAGACCCAACTGATATTGCCAACATCCTGGCAGATAGATTCAGTGCTAACTTTACCCCCCTCTCACCCCCTAAAGAGCCCATCTCTATACCAGAAGAATGCAAAGTTCCTGTAAACACGGCTGCACAGGTAAAATCCACACTCTCCAAAGCCAAGAACACAGCATCCATGGGAACAGACAACATCCCAGGCTGTGTTCTACATGAACTACAGAATGAACTGGCACCCCACCTAAGTACCATGTTCAATCATAGCCTCACCTCAGGCTTTGTGCCTGCTGAATGGTGCACAGTAACGGTTATCCCACTCCACAAGGGGGGAGCCACCACGGACCCTGGGAACTACCACCCCATTAGCCTAACGAGCCTGGTCTGCAAGGCCATGGAATGTATCATCATGGAACTTATAAACAAAGACATTGATAATCTCCAAACTCTGGACCCCACCCAGTTCGGGTTTGTAAAAGGCAGAGCATGTCTCCTAAACCTGATAGACTTCTTTGAAGCAGTCACCAAAGCCGTAATCAAGGGTAAGGTGGTTCACACAGCCTATCTAGATCTTGCCAAGGCTTTCAACACCATCCCCCACTCTGGAATTATAGATAAACTCACTAAACTAGGTATAAATCCCTATGTCACAAGATGGGTTGCCAACTGGCTCACTGACAGAACCCACACTGTGAAAGTAGCAGACTCCAAATCTGACTTCAGACCAGTGACAAGTGGAGTACCACAGGGTTCAGTTCTGGGTCCTCTCCTGTTTGGTATCTACTTCTCTGAAGTACAGGCTAACATAGAAGGTCTTTGGCTAATGAAGTCCACAGGTGACTGCAAACTAGGAGCCATAATCAAAACTCCTAATGATGTGGACATTCTACAAAAGGGCCTCACTGAGACAGAGGCCTGGTGTCAAAGCCATGGCCTCAAGCTCAATGCCAAAAAGTGCATTGTCATCCCCTTTGGTAAAAACTCTGTACCCATGAACTACAACATAGGCGGTA